>NW_028270140.1:147572239-147574739 GCF_037043375.1 Chiloscyllium plagiosum | reverse complement strand
CCCTCTCTCGCTCCCTCTCTCGCTCCCTCTCTCGCTCCCTCTCTCGCTCCCTCTCTCGCTCCCTCTCTCGCTCTCGCTCTCGCTCCCGCTCTCGCTCTCGCTCCCTCTCTCTCTCGCTCCCTCTCTCTCTCGCTCCCTCTCTCTCTCGCTCTCTCTCGCTCTCTCTCGCTCGCTCTCTCGCTCGCTCTTTCTCTCGCTCCCTCTCTCTCGCTCCCTCTCTCTCGCTCCCTCTCTCTCGCTCCCTCTCTCTCGCTCCCTCTCTCTCGCTCCCTCTCTCTCGCTCCCTCTCTCTCGCTCCCTCTCTCTCTCGCTCCCTCTCTCTCTCGCTCCCTCTCTCTCTCGCTCCCTCTCTCTCTCGCTCCCTCTCTCTCTCGCTCTCTCTCGCTCTCTCTCGCTCGCTCTCTCGCTCGCTCTTTCTCTCGCTCCCTCTCTCTCGCTCCCTCTCTCTCGCTCCCTCTCTCTCGCTCCCTCTCTCTCGCTCCCTCTCTCTCGCTCCCTCTCTCTCGCTCCCTCTCTCTCGCTCCCTCTCTCTCGCTCCCTCTCTCTCGCTCCCTCTCTCTCGCTCCCTCTCTCTCGCTCCCTCTCTCTCGCTCCCTCTCTCTCGCTCCCTCTCTCTCGCTCCCTCTCTCTCGCTCCCTCTCTCTCGCTCCCTCTCTCTCGCTCCCTCTCTCTCGCTCCCTCTCTCTCGCTCCCTCTCTCTCGCTCCCTCTCTCTCGCTCTCTCGCTCCCTCTCTCACACTCGCTCCCTCTCTCACACTCGCTCCCTCTCTCGCTCTCGCTCCCTCTCTCGCTCTCGCTCCCTCTCTCGCTCCCACTCTCGCTCCCACTCTCGCTCCCTCTCTCGCTCCCTCTCTCGCTCCCTCTCTCGCTCCCTCTCTCGCTCCCGCTCTCGCTCTCGCTCCCGCTCTCGCTCTCGCTCTCGCTCCCTCTCTCTCTCGCTCCCTCTCTCGCTCCCTCTCTCGCTCCCGCTCTCGCTCCCTCTCTCGCTCTCGCTCTCGCTCCCTCTCTCGCTCTCGCTCCCTCTCTCGCTCCCTCTCTCGCTCCCTCTCTCGCTCCCTCTCTCGCTCCCTCTCTCGCTCCCTCTCTCGCTCCCTCTCTCGCTCCCTCTCTCGCTCCCTCTCTCGCTCCCTCTCTCGCTCCCTCTCTCGCTCTCGCTCTCGCTCCCGCTCTCGCTCTCGCTCCCTCTCTCTCTCGCTCCCTCTCTCTCTCGCTCCCTCTCTCGCTCCCTCTCTCGCTCCCTCTCTCGCTCCCGCTCTCGCTCCCTCTCTCGCTCTCGCTCTCGCTCCCTCTCTCGCTCTCGCTCTCGCTCCCTCTCTCGCTCCCTCTCTCGCTCCCTCTCTCGCTCCCTCTCTCGCTCCCTCTCTCGCTCCCTCTCTCGCTCCCTCTCTCTCTCGCTCTCTCTCTCGCTCTCTCGCTCCCTCTCTCTCTCGCTCTCTCTCTCGCTCTCTCTCTCGCTCTTTCTCTCGCTCCCTCTCTCTCGCTCCCTCTCTCTCGCTCCCTCTCTCTCGCTCCCTCTCTCTCGCTCCCTCTCTCTCGCTCCCTCTCTCTCGCTCCCTCTCTCTCGCTCCCTCTCTCTCGCTCCCTCTCTCTCGCTCCCTCTCTCTCGCTCCCTCTCTCTCGCTCCCTCTCTCTCGCTCCCTCTCTCTCGCTCCCTCTCTCTCGCTCCCTCTCTCTCGCTCCCTCTCTCGCTCTCGCTCCCGCTCTCGCTCCCTCTCTCGCTCCCTCTCTCGCTCCCCCTCTCGCTCTCGCTCTCGCTCCCTCTCTCTCGCTCCCTCTCTCTCGCTCCCTCTCTCTCGCTCCCTCTCTCTCGCTCCCTCTCTCTCGCTCCCTCTCTCTCGCTCCCTCTCTCGCTCTCGCTCCCTCTCTCGCTCTCGCTCCCTCTCTCGCTCTCGCTCGCTCTCTCGCTCTCGCTCGCTCTCTCGCTCTCGCTCGCTCTCTCGCTCTCGCTCGCTCTCTCGCTCTCGCTCGCTCTCTCGCTCTCGCTCCCTCTCTCGCTCTCGCTCCCTCTCTCGCTCTCGCTAGCTCTCGCTCCCTCGCTCGCTCTCGCTCGCTCTCGCTCCCTCTCTCGCTCTCGCTCGCTCTCGCTCCCTCTCTCGCTCTCGCTCCCTCTCTCGCACTCGCTCCCTCTCTCACCCTCTCGCTCCCTCTCTCTCGCTCCCTCTCTCTCGCTCCCTCTCTCTCGCTCCCTCTCTCTCGCTCCCTCTCTCGCTCTCGCTCCCTCTCTCGCTCTCGCTAGCTCTCGCTCCCTCGCTCGCTCTCGCTCGCTCTCGCTCCCTCTCTCGCTCTCGCTCCCTCTCTCGCTCTCGCTCGCTCTCGCTCCCTCTCTCGCTCTCGCTCCCTCTCTCGCACTCGCTCCCTCTCTCACCCTCTCGCTCCCTCTCTCTCGCTCCCTCTCTCTCGCTCCCTCTCTCTCGCTCCCTCTCGCTCTCTCTCGCACTCGCGCTCTCTCTCTCGCACTCGCGCTCTCTCTCTCGCACTCGCGCTCTCTCTCTCGCACTCG
>NW_028270140.1:146425914-146493414 GCF_037043375.1 Chiloscyllium plagiosum | reverse complement strand
TTCGGGCATGAGCCCTTCTTCGGGAATGGAACTAGTTCAGATAAGATGACCTGGTTGACAGGGACGAGTTGGGCCGAAGGGTCTGCTTTCTTGCTGTGTGATTGTATGAGTCCATGGCTGACACAGATTTTCATGAGCAAGTGTGTCAAGAGCTGGAGGGGACAGACACGAAAGTGAGTTTGAGCCCACAACCAGATCAGCCATGACCTGACTGAATGGCAGAACAGGATCCAAGGCCTGCTCCTAAGTCCTCCATTCCTGTAAATGGGACATCACAGAACATAGAACATAGGACAAAGATCATAGGACAATACAGCGCAGAACAGGCCCATTGTCCCTCAATGTTGCACCAGCCTGTGAACTATTCTCAGCTCGTCCCCCTACACTATCCCATCATCATCCATGTGTTTATCCAAGGATTGTTTAAATCTCCCTAATGTGGCTGAGTTGACTACATTAGCAGGTAGGGTATTCCACGCCCTTAACTACTCTCTGAGTAAAGAACCTGCATCTGACATCTGTCTTAAATCTATCACCCCTCAATTTGTAGTTATGCCCCCTCGTACACGCTGACATCATCATCCTCGGAAAAAAAACTTTTACTGTCGACCCTATCTAATCCTCTGATCATCTTGTATGTCTCTATCAAATCCCCCCTGAGCCTTCTTCTTTCCAATGAGAACAGACCCAAGTCTCTCAGCCATTCCTCATAAGACCTTCCCTCCAGACCAGGCAACATCCTGGTAAATCTCCTCTGCACCTTTTCCAATGTTCCACATCCTTCCAGTAATGGGGTGACCAGAACTGTACACAATATTCCAAGTGTGGCCGCACTAGCGTTTTGTATAGTTGCAGCATGATATTGCGGCTCCGGAACTCAATCCCTCTGCCATGAAACCTAACACACTGTATGCCTTCTTAACAGCACTATCCACCTGGTGGCAACTTTCAGGAAGCTATGTACATGGACTCCAAGATCCCTCTGCACATCCACACTACCAAGAATCTTTCCATTGACCCAGTACTCTGCCTTCCTGTTATTCTTCCCAAAGTGCATCACCTCACATTTAGCTGCATTGAACGCCATTTGCCACCTCTCAGCCCAATTGTGCAGTTTATCCAAATCCCCCTGCAACCTGTAACATTCTTCCAAACTGTCCACTACTCCACCGACTTTAGTGTCATCTGCAAATTTACTGATCCATCCACCTATGCCTGCGTCTAAGTCATTTATAAAAATGACAAACAGCAGTGGTCCCAAAACAGATCCTTGTGGCACACCACTAGTAACCAGACTCCAGGCTGAATATTTTCCATCAACCACCACTCGCTGTCTTCTTCCAGAAAGCCAGTTTCTAAACCAAACCGCTAAATCACCCTCAATTCCATGCCTCTGCATTTTCTCCATCAACCTACCATGTGGAACCTTATTAAAGGCTTTACTGAAGTCCATGTATACCATGTCAACTGCCCTACCCTCATCTACATGCTTGGTCACCTTCTCAAAAAACTCAATGAGGTTTGTGAGACACGACTTGCCCTTGACAAAACCATGTTGACTATCTGAAATCAAATTGTTGCTTGCTAGATGATTATAAATCTTATCTCTTGTAATCTTTCCTATAACAGACATAAGGCTCACTGGTCTATAGTTACGTGGGTCATCTCTGCTGCCCTTCTTGAACAAGGGCACTACATTTGCAATCCTCCAGTCCTCAGGTACTAAACCTGTTGACATTGACGACTCAAATATCAAAGCCAAAGGCTGTGCTATCTCCTCCCTAGCTTCCCAGAGAATCCTTGGATAAATCCCGTCCGGCCCAGGGGACTTGTCTACTTTCACTCCTTCTAGAATTGATAACACCTGTTCGTCACTAACCTCGATCCTTTCTTGTTTAATATCTCGTACCTCATTCTTCTCCTCTCCAATATTCTCCTTTTCCTGGGTGAAAACCGTTGCGAAATGTTCGTTTAACACCTCTCCAATTGCCACAGGGTCCACATACAACTTCCTACTTCTGTATTTGACTGGCCCTATTCCTACCCGAGTCATCCTTTTATTCCTCTCATACCTATAGAAAGCTTTAGGGTTCTCCTTTATTCTATTTGCTAAAGACTGCTTGTATCCTCTCTTTGCTCTTCTTAACTCTCTCTTTAAATCCTTCCTATCTGATCTGTAACTCTCCATCGCCTCATCTGTACCAACTTGTCTCATCCTCACATAAGCCTCCTTCTTCCACTTAACAAGAGATACACTTTCTTTAGTAAACCACGGTTCCCTTACCTTATCACTTCCTCCCTGCCTGACAGGGACATACCTGTCAAGGACACGCAATATCTGTTCCTTAAACCAGCTCCACATTTCGATTGTCCCCATCCCCTGCATTTTGCTATCCCTATTTAAGCATCCTAATTCTTGCCTAATTGCATTATAATTGCCCTTGCCCCATCAATAACTCTTGACCTGTGGCATGTACCTATCCCTTTCCTTCGCTAAAATAAACGTAACTGAATTATGGTCACTCTCTCCAAAGTGCTCACCTACAACTAAATCAAACACCTGGCCTGGTTCATTACCAAGCACCAGACCCAGTGGGGCCTATCGTCGGCCCTTTGACATACTGTGTCAGGAAACCCTCCTGTACACATTGGACAAAGACTGATTCATCCGACATGTTAAAGTTATAGCATTTCCAGTCAATGTTGGGGAAGTCCCCCATAATGATCACTCTGTTCCTTTTACTCCTACCCAGAATAGTTTTGCCAATCCTCTCTTTTACCTCCCTGGAACTCTGCAGAGGCCTATAAAAAACTCCCAGCAGTGTGACCTCTCCTGTTTCTAACCTCAGCCCAAACTACCTCAGTAGACGAGTCCTCATCAAAAGTTCTTTCAACCACCGTTGTACTATCATAGTCATAGAGTCATAGAGATGTACAGCACGGAAACAGACCCTTTGGTCCAACCCGTCCATGCCGACCAGATTTCCCAACCCAATCTAGTCCCACCTGCCAGCACCCGGCCCATATCCCTCCAAACCCTTCCTATTCATATACCCATCCAAATGCCTCTTAAATGCTGCAATTGTACCAGCCTCCACCACTTCGTCTGGCAGCTCATTCCATACACGTACCACCCTCTGCATGAAAACTTTGCCACTCAGGTCCCTTTTCCTTGACTAACAAGGCCACACTTCCCCCTCTTTTATTGCCTTAAGAAAAGATCTAAACCCTGGAACCTGTGACATCCATTCCTGATCCTGCTCTATCCATGTCTCTGAAATGGCCATAACATCGAAGTCCCAGGTACCTATCTATGCTGCAAGCTCACCTCCCTTTTTCCAGATACTCCTGGCATTGAAGTAGACACACTTCAAACCAGCTTGCTATCTGCCAGCACACTCCTGTGACCATGAAATCCTGTCCATCTCCTCCCTCCTGTGCACTGGAACTACACCTCAGGTTCCCACCCCCCTGCTGAGCTAGTTTAAACCCACCCGAATAGCACCAGCAAATTTCCCACCCAGGATATTAGTACCCCTCTGGTTCAAGTGAAGACCGTCCTGTTTGTAGAGATCCCACCTTCCCCAGAATGAGCCCCAATTATCCATATACCTGAAACCCTCCCTCCTGCAGCATCCCTGCAGCCACATGTGCTCCCTATTCTTCTTCTCGCTATCACGTGGCACGGGTAACAAACCTGGGATAACAACTCTGTCTGTTCTAGCTCTCAGCTTCCACCCTAACTCCCTGAAATCCTGCCTTACATCCCTATCCCTCTTTCCAACCAATGTCGTTGGTACCTACATGGACCACGACTTGAGGCTGGTCACCCTCTCCCTTCAAGACCCCAAAGATACGACCCGAGACATCATGGCTCCTGGTACCTGGGAGGCAACACACCAACCGCGAGTCTCGCTCGTTCCCAACAAACCTTCTATCTGAGCCTCTAACCATTGAGTCCCTAATGACTAACACTCTCGTCCTTTCCCTCCTTCCCTTCTGTGCAACAGGGACAGGCTCTGTGCCAGAGACCTGCACCCCACTGCATACCCCTGGTAAGTCATTCCCCCAACAGTATCCAAAACAGTATGCTTGTTTTTCAGGGGAACGACCACAGGGGATCCCTGCACTGACTGTTTTTTCCCCCTTTGAACAGTCACCCAGCTTTCTTCCTGCCTAGGAGTAACTACTTCCCTGTAACTCTTATCTATCACAGCCTCTGCCTCCCGAATGATCCGAAGTTCATCCAGCTCCCGCTCCAGTTCCCTAACACGGTCTCGGAGGAGCGAGACTTGGGTGCACTTCTGGCAGATGTACTTGGGCGGGACACTAATGGCGTCCCTCACCTCAAACATCATGCAGGAGGAATATTCCTCTCCCTGCACTGCCAATGTAAAAAAATGTAGAATGTCAAGAAAAGAGAAGCTTACCTGATGTGTCTCTGATGTTTAAGGTTCGAGGAGGTGGATGAGTGAGAGGCCCTACACGGGTAGGGTCTCGGGTTTAGAAATCACTCACTTATATCGCTGAGGGGGAGAAAAGTGCCTCCTTTCCTAGAAACCTCTACTCTCCGATGTCAGATGTAAAGAGACTCAAATCAGTGACTCACTGCTCCCGATAGGCCCCTGGTCCAAGCTCCCGCTCTTTGAGCTGTTGCTGAAAAGCAGAAATGGAGGGTTCCCACGCTTGAGGCATGTTTTTAAAGGTTCAAATCAGTGACTCACAGCTCCCGAAGGAGGTCCATTGTAGATGTGCAAACACCTTGAAAGAGTTTAGTCCCCCTCTCCCCACCTCCCCTCCCCCTTGCCCTTTGTGCACAGTTCGGAATTTTTTCTTCATCCAGGACATCCAGCAACTCACGTGACTAACACCCCATCCATCACCTTCAGCTTTCATTCCCTCCATCACGATGGCAACAGAATCTACCATCTACCAGAGGCACTGCAACAGCTCACTCAGGCTCCTTTGACAGCAACTTCTAAACACATGACCTCAACCATCTAGAAGGACAAGGGCAGCAGATACATGGGAACACCTCCAAGCCACTCACCATCCCGACTTGGAAATATATCGCTGTTCCTTCAGTGTCAAATTCCTGGGAAGTACACTATGGGTCAACCTACTGCATATGGACTGTAGCAGTTCAAGAAAGCAGCTCACCATCACCTTCTCAAGGGCAACTAGGGACAGGCCATAAACACTGGCCACCCGACAAAGCATATCCCATGAACGATTTTCTTAAAGAGAGCCATTAAAATACAAATGAGATTAAAATGAACAATGTTAAAAGGATTGCACTAATTTGAACCTCTGAGCAACAAATTATTTCAATACATCATAAAAATCCTTAATTTACAGATTAGAATGAAAGGCCAATGCATTCTGGGCTTTTATTTATTAAAATCCACAGATACTGTTCTGTTAAGCTAAGTTAATTAAATTCTCAATCATTGGCCCGGTCTTTGTGAGTTTTATAAGGTAAGGGATTGACCTGCCTCATAGTTTATTCATGCACTTTTAAAATCACCAAATGCTGACTTTTCTCCTTAATTCATAGACTCATAGAGTCATAGAGATGTACAGCACGGAAACACTCCCTTTGGTCCAATTTGTCCATGCCGACTAGATATCCTAACCTGATCTAGTCCCACCTGCCAGCACTTGGCTCACATCCCTCCAAACCCTTCCTATTCATATATCCATCCAGATGTCTTTTAAATGTTGTAGTTGTACCAGCCTCCACCACTTCCTCTGGCAGCTCATTCCATTCACGCACCACCCTCTGTATGAAAAAGTTGCTCGTTAGGTCCCTTTTATATCTTTCCCTTCTCACCTTCAACCTGTGCCCTCTAATGTTGGACTTCCCCACCCTTGGAAAAAGATCTTGTCTATTTATCCTATCCATGTCCCTCATGAATTTATAAACCTCAATAACATCACCCTATTCCTTTGCACATCTATATCCATGTGGCTGTGGCAAGAGAATGTGATATTTGGGAAGTGGGATCAAAGAATTTTTGTTTTAACATAAGTCCAGTCCGTTTTCCTGTCAATCTATCAGTCTCAGAATTACTGCTTGTGTTGAGTTCAACAGATTTTTAAAGAGTGAGCTCCGAGAGTTTTACTACGGTTCGGTGAAAATGCACTTCCAGAATTGTCTAGCGTTAAATTTGAATTCATACATCATTAAGTATTGCTGGAGAAAGACAGAATTTATTGAAGCTCTTCATTGTGCACTCATCAGAGCAATTCACAAAAATACAAGTTTGAATGGAAAACCAACATGAATACTGCATGAGAGGAGAATGCTGATTGATTGGTGAGTGGACTCTGATTGGTAGAGGCATTACCATGGAGAATGCACCTGTAATGCTGATTGGCAGTTAACTGTTGCAGTTGGTATAAATTTTTAAACCAGGCAAGTTGACTTTGGTTTGTCAGGCCCCTGAGAAATGAGGAGAAAGTGAGGTCTGCAGATGCTGGAGATCAGAGATGGAAATGTGTTGCTGGAAAAGCGCAGCAGGTCAGGCAGCATCCAGGGAACAGGAGAATCGACGTTTCGGGCATTAGCCCTTCTTCAGGAATGAGCCAGAAATTGGCCGTCACCCATTTTGTTGGGTTTCAAACAGATGCAGTGCATGTGCAAAGAACAGGGCCCCTGTGTATCAATATATATGCAGTTTCCGGAACATTCATGTGTTCCACATAGTGGGCACAACTGACAACCTGAAAGCAGTTGTCAGCTCATGCACACGGGATTGTCCAATAAGTGTTGTCCAATTGCAGGAATCACTTCTAGTGTTGGCCACTGTGTTGGGAGTTAAGCAAACACAGACCAGACCTCTACCCCAGAGCAAATAGTCTGTCTCTTCCTGCCCTTTGTCTAAAACAACTCAATTCAATGACCCTATGTTCTCCATTCTCAGGGGAAGCCTGAGCCTCCACGCAAATCACCTCTGGACTCAGCAAGCATGGAGGGCAAAGTAAATGGTGGGATTCAGATAGAACGCCCAAAGAACAACACCAATTCCAATATATGATAAATAGGTGAAGAATGATTATTCAGATTCTCAGTCCACAAATTCAAAGAAATAACAGATGGGAAAGGTAAAAGAAGCAGGAGTTCAGCACTTATATATTTGCAGCACATTTTACAACCTGAAGGGTTCAGCCCGTGCTCGCTTTACAAAGTGCACGTCACTCTGAAGAGTCAACATTTCCTGTAAATCAGCTGGCCAAGGGTTTGGTTTAAATTCTACCAGAGCAGTCCAAACTTTCAGCTGGCACCCTGACTCAGTGCGGAGAGAGTGCCGCACTGTTAGAGGGTCAGTACTGAGGGAGTGCCGCACTGTTAGAGGGTCAGTACTGAGGGAGTGCCGCACTGTTAGAGGGTCAGTACTGAGGGAGTGCAGCATTGTGAGATGGTCAGTACTCAGGGAGTGTGCACTGTCAGAGGTTAGTACTAAGGGAGTATTGCATCATCAGAGGGTCAGTAATGAGGGAGTGCTGCTCCGTCAGAGGGTCAGTGCTGAGGGAGTGCTGCTCCGTCAGAGGGTCAGTGCTGAGGGAGTACTGCACTGTCGAGGGTCAATGCTGTGGGAATATTGCACCATCAGAGGGTCAGTACTGAGGGAGTGAGGCACTGTCAGAGGGTCAGTGCTGAGGGAGTGCCGCACTGTCAGAGGGTCAGTGCTGAGGGAGTGCCGCACTGTCAGAGGGTCAGTGCTGAGGGAGTGCCGCAATGTCAGAGGGTCAGTGCTGAGGGAGTGCCGCACTGTCAGAGGGTCAGTGCTGAGGGAGTGTTGCACTGTCAGAGGGTCAGTGGTGAGGGAGTGCCGCACTGTCAGAGGATCAGCACTGAGGGAGTGCCGCACTGTCAGAGGGTCAGTGCTGAGGGAGTGCCGCACTGTCAGAGGGTCAGTGCTGAGGGAGTGCCGCACTGTCAGAGGGTCAGTGCTGAGGGAGTGCCGCACTGTCAGAGGGTCAGTGCTGAGGGAGTGCCGCACTGTCAGAGGGTCAGTGCTGAGGGAGTGCCGCACTGTCAGAGGGTCAGTGCTGAGGGAGTGCCGCACTGTCAGAGGGTCAGTGCTGAGGGAGTGCCGCACTGTCAGAGGATCAGCACTGAGGGAGTGCCGCACTGTCAGAGGGTCAGTGCTGAGGGAGTGCCGCACTGTCAGAGGGTCAGTACTGAGGGAGTGCCGCACTGTCAGAGGGTCAGTGCTGAGGGAGTGCCGCACTGTCAGAGGGTCAGTGCTGAGGGAGTGCCGCACTGTCAGAGGATCAGCACTGAGGGAGTGCTGCACTGTTGGGGGGGTCAGTACTGAGGAGATACTGCAATGTCAGAGGTTCAGTACTGAGGGAGTATTGCACTATAAGAGAGTTAATACTGAGGGAGTGCTGCAGTGTCAGAGGGTCACTAGACCGAGAGTGCTGCATTGTCAGAGGATCAGTACAGAGGGAGTGCGGCACTATCAGAGAGTCAGTACTGAGGGTGGGCCACACTGTCAGAGGATCAGTGCAAAGGGAGTGCTGCACTGTCAGAAGATTACTTATGAGGGAGGGCCACATTGTCAGATTCAGTGCTATGGGAGTGCCACACTGTCAGAGGGTCAGTACTCAGTGCGTGCTGAATTAACGTAAAACATTACAGCGTAGTACAGGCCCTTCAGCCCTCGATGTTGTGCCGACCTGTCATACCAATCTGAAGCCCATCTAACCTACACTATTCCATGTACGTCCATATGTTTGTCCAATGACGACTTAAACTTAGTGAATCTACTACTGTTGCAGGCAAAGCATTCCATACCCTTACTACTCTCTGAGTAAAGAAACTGCCTCTGACGTCTGTCCTATATCCATCACCCCTCAATTCAAAGCTATGGCCCACGTGCTCGCCGTCACCATACTTGGAAAAAGGCTCTCCCTGTCCACCCTATCTAACCCTCTGATTATCTTGTATGTCTCTATTAAGTCACCTTTCAATCTTCTTCTGTCTATGAAAACAGCCTCAAGGCCCTCAGCCTTTCCTCATAAGACCTCCCCTCCATACCAGGCAACATCCTAGTAAATCTCCTCTGCACCCTTTCCAAAGCTTCCACATCCTTCTTATAATGCTGTGACCAGAACTGTACACAATACTCCAAGTGTGGCCGCACCAGAGTTTTGTACAGCTGTAGCATAACCTCCTGGTTCCGGAACTCGATCCCTCTGTTAATAAAAGCTAAAGCACTGTATGCCTTCTTAACAACCCTGTCAACCTGGGTGACAACTTTCAGGGATCTGTGTACCTGGGCACCGAGATCTCTCTGCTCATCTACACTACCAAGAATCTTACCATTAGCCCAGTACTCTGCATTCCGATTACTCCGTCCAAAGTGTATCACCTCACACTTGTCCACATTAAACTCCATTTGCCACCTCTCAGCCCAGCTCTGCATCCTATCTATGTCTCTCTGTGACCTACACCATCCTTCATCACTATTCACAACTCCACCGACCTTAGGGTTGTCTGCAAATTTACTAACCCACCCTTCTACACCCTCATCCAGGTCGTTTATAAAAATGGCGAACAGCAGTGGACCCAACACCGACCCTTGTGGTACGCCGCTAGTAACTGGACACCAAGATGAACATGTTCCATCAACTACAACCCTCTGTTTTCTTTCAGCAAGCCAATTACTGATCCAAACTGCTATGTCTCCCACAATCCCATTCCTCCGCATTTTGTATAATAGCCTACTGTGGGGAACCTTATCTAATGCCTTGCTGAAATCCATGTACACCACATCAACCGGTTTACTCTCATCTACCTGTTTGGTCACCTTCTCAAAGAACTCAATAAGGTTTGTGAGGCACGACCTACCCTTCACAAAACCGTGCTGACTATCCCTAATCAAATTATTCTTTTCTAGATGGCTATAAATCCTATCTCTTATAACCTTTTCCAACACTTTACCAACAACTGAAGTGAGACCCGCTGGTCTGTAATTACCAGGGTTGTCTCTACTCCCCTTCTTGAACAGGGGAACCACATTTGCTATCCTCCAGTCTTCTGCACTATTCCTGTAGATAATGCCGATTTAAAGATCAATGCCTAAGGCTCGGCAATCTCCTCCTTGGCTTCCCAGAGGATCCTAGGATAAATCCCATCTGGCCCAGGGGACTTATCTATTTTCACACTCTGCAGGATTTCTAATACCTGTTCCTTGTAAACCTCAATCCCACCCCCAGTCTCGTAGCCTGTATCTCAGTATTCTCCTCAAAAACATTGTCATTTTCTAGAGTGAATACTGTCGAAAAATATTCATTTAATGCTTCCCCTATCTACTCTGACTCCACACACAACTTCCCACCACTATCCTTGATTGGCTTAATCTTACTCTCATCATTCTTTTACTCCTTAAATACCTATAGAAAGCCTTAGGGTTTACCCTGATCCTATCCGCCAACAACTTCTCATGTCTCCTCCTGGCTCTTCTGAGCTTTCTCTTTAGGTCTTTCCTAGCTACCTTGTGACCCTCAAGCGCCCTAACTGATGCTTCACATCGCATCCTAACATAAGCCTTCTTCTTCCTCTTGACCAGAGATTCCACTTCCTTCGTAAGCCATGGTCCTGCGCTCTACAGCTTCCTCCCTGCCTGACAGGTACATAGTTATCTAGGACACTCAGGAGCTTTTCCTTGAATAACCTCCACATTTCTAATGTGCCTATCCCCTGCAGTTTCCTTCCCCATCCTGTGCTTCCTAAATCTTGCCTAATCGCATCGTAATTGCCTTTCCCCCAGCTGTACCTCTTGCCCAGTGGTATACACCTATCCCTTTCTATCACTAAAGTAAACATAACAGAATTATGATCGCTATCACCAAAGTGCTCACCTACTTCCAAGTCTAACACTTGGCCGGGCTCATTACCCAGTACCAAATCTAGCGTGGCTTCACCCCTTGTAGGCCTGTCTACATACTGTGTCAGGAAGCCCTCCTGCACACACCGGACAAAAACTGACCCATCTATAGTACTCGTACTGTAGTGTTCCCAGTTCCATGACAACTACCCTGTCTCTCTCACTCCTATCGAGAATCATCTTGCTTGCACATGCCATCTTGCATCCCTGAAACTTGATTTTTGGACCTCTTTACTCTCAACCTTTTCTATACTCGAACTACAATTTTGGTTCCCATCCCCCTGCTGGATTAGTTTAAATCCACCTTAATAGCTTTAGTGAATGTCCCCCCCAGGATATTGGTACCCCACTGGTTTAGATGAAGACCATCCTGCTGGTAGAGGTCCCACCTACCCCAGAAAGAACTCCAATTATCCAAGAATCCAAAACCCTCCCTCCTGCACCATCCCTGTAGCCACGTGTTCAACTCCTCTCTCTCCCTATATCTCACCTGACTAGCACGTGGCACAGGCAACAAACCGGAGACAACAACTCTGTTCGTCCTAGCTCTAAGCTTCCATCCTAGCTCCCTGAATTTCTGCCTTAAATCCCCAACTCTCTTCCTACCTATGTCATTAGTGTGTATGTGGACCACGACTTGGGGCTGCTCCCCCTTAAGGATCCCAAAACCACGATCAGAGACATCACGAACCTTGGCACCTGGGAGGCAACACACCAACCGTGGGTCTCCCTCGTCCCCACAGAACCTCCTATCTGTCCCGGAGAAAGTGAGGTCTGCAGATGCTGGAGATCAAAGTTGAAACTTTATTGCTGGAACAGCACAGCAGGTCAGGCAGCATCCAGGGAACAGGAGATTCGACGTTTCGGGCACAGGCCGAAGAAGGGCCTGTGCCTGAAACGTCGAATCTCCTGTTCCCTGGATGCTGCCTGACCTGCTGTGCTGTTCCAGCAATAAAGTTTCAACTCCTATCTGTCCCCCCAACAATGGAGTCCCCAATGACTACTGCTCTGCTCCTCTTCCCCCTTCCCTTCTGAGCAGCAGGGACAGACTCTGTGCCAGAGCCCTGTGCCCCATTGCTTTCCCCTGGTAAGTCCCCCCCCCCCACAACAGTATCCGAAACGGTATACTTATTGTTGAGGGGAATGGCCACAGGGGGTCCTTGCACTGCCTGCCGATTCCCTTTCCGTCCCCTGACTGTAACCCATCTGCCTTTTCTTGTACCTGAGGAGTGACTACCTCCCTGTAACTCCTCTCAATAACTTCCTCTGCCTCCCGAATGATCCGAAGTTCATCCAGCTCCAATTCCCTAAAGCAGTTTTCGAGGAGCTGGAGTTGGGTGCACTGCCCGCAGATGTAGTCAGCAGGGACACTAGTGGTGACCCTTACCTCCCACATTCTGCAGGAGGAACATTCAACTGCCCTAACCTCCACTCCCACTATTCTAAATTTCCAAAGAGACTGTTGAAAAACAAGGAATAAAAAATAAACTCGTTACCTCACCAATCTGGCGCACAGAGCTTTTTATTTGGTTAGAGGAGGAGGATGGGTGGGAGACACTACACGAGTAGTGTTTCGGATAATGCAACCACACAAATATATGACTTCCCAGAAGTCCTTCACTCCTCCCTCGCACCTCTCAGCAAATGGATGTCCTGACTCCCGAGGTAAGTCCCTTTTAATGCGGGAAAACTCACCCTTCCCGGCAGCCCTCGCTTCACCACTCCTTCGCTCCTCGCCACTCTGGCAAAATTGTTAGAGGGTCAGCACTGAGGGAGTGCTGTACTGTCAGAGGGTCAGTACTCAGGAGTGCTACACTGTCAGAGGGTCAGTGCTGAGGGGGTGCTGCAGTGTAGCAGAGGAGTGCTGAGGGAGTGGTGTCAGAGGGTCAGTATTCAGTGTGTGCTGAACTGTTAGAGGGTCAGTGTGAAGGGAGTGCTGAACTGTTAGAGGGCCAGTATTCAGTGCGTACTGAGCTGTTAGAGGGTCAGTGTTCAGGGAGTGCTGCACTGTCAGAGGGTTAGTACGAAGGAAGATTGCACTGTCAGAGGTTCAGTGCTGAGGGAGTGGTGTCAGAGGGTCAGTATTCAGTGCATGCTGAACTGTTAGAGGGTCAGTGCGAAGGAAGTGCTGAACTGTTAGAGGGTCAGTATTCAGTGCATACTGAACTGTTAGAGGGTCAGTGTTCAGGGAGTGCTGCACTGTCAGAGGGTTAGTGCGAAGGGAGGATTGCACTGTCAGAGGGTTAGTGTAAAGGGCGGGCTGCACTGTCGGAGGGTCAGTACTGAGGGAGTGCCACACTGTGAGAGGATCAGTGCTGAGGGTGTGCTGCACTGTGAGAGTGTCAGTCCTGAGGGGGTGCTGCACTGTAGCAAGGTGACTGCTGAGGGAATGGTGTCAGAGGGTCAGTACTCAGTGCATGCTGACTGTTAGAGGGTCAGTACTGAGGGAGTGCTGCACTGTTAGAGGGTCAGTACTGAGGGAGTGCTGCACTGTTAGAGGGTCAGTACTGAGGGAGTGCTGCACTATCAGAGGGTCAGTACTGAGGGAGTGCTGCACTACCAGAGGGTCAGTACTGAGGGAGTGCTGCACAGTCAGAGGGTCAGTACTGAGGGAGTGCTGCACTACCAGAGGGTCAGTACTGAGGGAGTGCTGCACAGTCAGAGGGTCAGTACTGAGGGTGTGCTGCACTGTCAGAGGGTCAGTACTGAGGGAGTACTGCACTGTCAGAGGGTCAGTACTGAGGGTGTGCTGCACTGTCAGAGGGTCAGTACTGAGGGAGTACTGCACTGTCAGAGGGTCAGTGCTGAGGGGGTGCTGCAGTGTAGCAGAGGAGTGCTGAGGGAGTGGTGTCAGAGGGTCAGTGTTCAGTGTGTGCTGAACTGTTAGAGGGTCAGTGTTCAGGGAGTGCTGAACTGTTAGAGGGTCAGTGTTCAGGTAGTGCTGAACTGTAAGAGGGTCAGTGTGAAGGGAGTGCTGAACTGTTAGAGGGTCAGTGCGAAGGGAGTGCTGAACTGTTAGAGGGTCAGTATTCAGTGCGTACTGAGCTGTTAGAGGGTCAGTGTTCAGGGAGTGCTGCACTGTCAGAGGGTTAGTACGAAGGGAAGATTGCACTGTCAGAGGGTTAGTGTGAAGGGAGGGCTGCATTGTCAAAGGGTCAGTACTGAGGAAGTGCTTCACTGTCGGAGGGTCAATACTGAGGGAGTGCCACACTGTGAGAGGATCAATGCTGAGGGTGTGCTGCACTGTGAGAGTGTCAGTCCTGAGGGGGTGCTGCACTGTAGCAAGGTGACTGCTGAGGGAATGGTGTCAGAGGGTCAGTACTCAGTGCACGCTGACTGTTAGAGGGTCAGTACTCAGGGAGTGCTGCAGTGTCAGAGTGTCAGTACTGAGGGAATGCTGCATTGTCAGAGTGTCAGTGCTGAGGGAATTCTGCATTGTCAGAGTGTCAGTGCTGAGGGAATGCAGCACTGTCGGGGGATCAGTACTCAGGGAGCACTGCACTGTCAGAGGGTCAGTGCTGAGGGAGTGCAGCCCTGTCGGGGGATCAGTACTCAGGGAGTACTGCACTGTCAGAGGGTCAGTGCTGAGGGAATGTTGCATTGTGGCAGGGTGAGTGCTGAAGGAGTGCTGTCAGAGGGTCAGTGAGTGCTGACCTGTTAGAGGGTCCATACTCAGGGCGTTCTGAACTGTTAGAGGGTCAATGCTCAGGGAGCACTGCAATGTCAGAGGTTAGTGGTGACGGTGTGCCGCACTGTCAGAGGGTCAGTACTGAGGGAGTGCCGCACTGTCGGAGGGTCAGTACTCAGGGAGCACTGCACTGTCAGAGGGTCAGTACTGAGGGAGTGACGCATTGTCAGAGAGTCAGTACTGAGGGAGTGCTGAACTGTCAGAGGGTCAGCACTGAGGAAATGCTGTCCTGTCGGAGAGTCAGTGCTGTGGAAGTGCTGCACTGTCAGAGGATCAGTGCTGAGGGAGTTCCACATGGTCAGAAGGTCAGTACTCAGGAGTGCTACACTGTCAAAGGGTCAGTGCTGAGGGGGTGCTGCACTGTAGCGGAGAGGTGCTGAGGGAATGGTGTCAGAGGGTCAGTACTCAGTGAGTGCTGAACTGTTAGAGGGTCAGTGTTCAGGGAGTGCTGCACTGTCAGAGGGTTAGTTCGAAGGGAGGACTACTGTCAGAGGTTCAGTTCTGAGGGTGTGCAGCACTGTAGCGGAGGAGTGCTGAGGGAGTGGTGTCAGAGGGTCAGTATTCAGTGCATGCTGAACTGTTAGAGGGTCAGTGCGAAGGGAGTGCTGAACTGTTAGAGGGTCAGTATTCAGTGCGTGCTGAACTGTTAGAGGGTCAGTGTTCAGGGAGTGCTGCACTGTCAGAGGGTTAGTGCGAAGGGAGGATTGCACTGTCAGAGGGTTAGTGTAAAGGGCAGGCTGCACTGTCGGAGGGTCAGTACTGAGGGAGTGCCACACTGTGAGAGGGTCAGTGCTGAGGGTGTGCTGCACTGTGAGAGGGTCAGTCCTGAGGGGGTGCTGCACTGTAGCAAGGTGACTGCTGAGGGAATGGTGTCAGAGGGTCAGTACTCAGTGCATGCTGACTGTTAGAGGGTCAGTACTGAGGGAGTGCTGCACTGTTAGAGGGTCAGTACTGAGGGAGTGCTGCACAGTCAGAGGGTCAGTACTGAGGGAGTGCTGCACTACCAGAGGGTCAGTACTGAGGGAGTGCCGCACTGTCAGAGGGTCAGTACTGAGGGAGTACTGCACTGTCAGAGGGTCAGTACTGGGGGTTTGCTGCACTGTCAGAGGGTCAGTACTGAGGGAGTGCCGCACAGTCAGAGGGTCAGTACCGAGGGAGTGCTGCACAGTCAGAGGATCAGTACTGAGTGTGTGCTGCACTGTCAGAGGGTCAGTACTGAGGGAGTGCTGCACAGTCAGAGGAGCAGTACTGAGGGAGTGCCGCACTGTCAGAGGGTCAGTACTGAGGGAGTGCTGCACTACCAGAGGGTCAGTACTGAGGGAGTGCTGCACAGTCAGAGGGTCAGTACTGAGGGTGTGCTGCACTGTCAGAGGGTCAGTACTGAGGGAGTACTGCACTGTCAGAGGGTCAGTACTGAGGGTGTGCTGCACTGTCAGAGGGTCAGTACTGAGGGAGTACTGCACTGTCAGAGGGTCAGTGCTGAGGGGGTGCTGCAGTGTAGCAGAGGAGTGCTGAGGGAGTGGTGTCAGAGGGTCAGTGTTCAGTGTGTGCTGAACTGTTAGAGGGTCAGTGTTCAGGGAGTGCTGAACTGTTAGAGGGTCAGTGTTCAGGTAGTGCTGAACTGTAAGAGGGTCAGTGTGAAGGGAGTGCTGAACTGTTAGAGGGTCAGTGCGAAGGGAGTGCTGAACTGTTAGAGGGTCAGTATTCAGTGCGTACTGAGCTGTTAGAGGGTCAGTGTTCAGGGAGTGCTGCACTGTCAGAGGGTTAGTACGAAGGGAAGATTGCACTGTCAGAGGGTTAGTGTGAAGGGAGGGCTGCATTGTCAAAGGGTCAGTACTGAGGAAGTGCTTCACTGTCGGAGGGTCAATACTGAGGGAGTGCCACACTGTGAGAGGATCAATGCTGAGGGTGTGCTGCACTGTGAGAGTGTCAGTCCTGAGGGGGTGCTGCACTGTAGCAAGGTGACTGCTGAGGGAATGGTGTCAGAGGGTCAGTACTCAGTGCACGCTGACTGTTAGAGGGTCAGTACTCAGGGAGTGCTGCAGTGTCAGAGTGTCAGTACTGAGGGAATGCTGCATTGTCAGAGTGTCAGTGCTGAGGGAATTCTGCATTGTCAGAGTGTCAGTGCTGAGGGAATGCAGCACTGTCGGGGGATCAGTACTCAGGGAGCACTGCACTGTCAGAGGGTCAGTGCTGAGGGAGTGCAGCCCTGTCGGGGGATCAGTACTCAGGGAGTACTGCACTGTCAGAGGGTCAGTGCTGAGGGAATGTTGCATTGTGGCAGGGTGAGTGCTGAAGGAGTGCTGTCAGAGGGTCAGTGAGTGCTGACCTGTTAGAGGGTCCATACTCAGGGCGTTCTGAACTGTTAGAGGGTCAATGCTCAGGGAGCACTGCAATGTCAGAGGTTAGTGGTGACGGTGTGCCGCACTGTCAGAGGGTCAGTACTGAGGGAGTGCCGCACTGTCGGAGGGTCAGTACTCAGGGAGCACTGCACTGTCAGAGGGTCAGTACTGAGGGAGTGACGCATTGTCAGAGAGTCAGTACTGAGGGAGTGCTGAACTGTCAGAGGGTCAGCACTGAGGAAATGCTGTCCTGTCGGAGAGTCAGTGCTGTGGAAGTGCTGCACTGTCAGAGGATCAGTGCTGAGGGAGTTCCACATGGTCAGAGGGTCAGTACTCAGGAGTGCTACACTGTCAAAGGGTCAGTGCTGAGGGGGTGCTGCACTGTAGCGGAGAGGTGCTGAGGGAATGGTGTCAGAGGGTCAGTACTCAGTGAGTGCTGAACTGTTAGAGGGTCAGTGTTCAGGGAGTGCTGCACTGTCAGAGGGTTAGTTCGAAGGGAGGACTACTGTCAGAGGTTCAGTTCTGAGGGAGTGCAGCACTGTAGCGGAGGAGTGCTGAGGGAGTGGTGTCAGAGGGTCAGTATTCAGTGCATGCTGAACTGTTAGAGGGTCAGTGCGAAGGGAGTGCTGAACTGTTAGAGGGTCAGTATTCAGTGCGTGCTGAACTGTTAGAGGGTCAGTGTTCAGGGAGTGCTGCACTGTCAGAGGGTTAGTGCGAAGGGAGGATTGCACTGTCAGAGGGTTAGTGTAAAGGGCAGGCTGCACTGTCGGAGGGTCAGTACTGAGGGAGTGCCACACTGTGAGAGGGTCAGTGCTGAGGGTGTGCTGCACTGTGAGAGGGTCAGTCCTGAGGGGGTGCTGCACTGTAGCAAGGTGACTGCTGAGGGAATGGTGTCAGAGGGTCAGTACTCAGTGCATGCTGACTGTTAGAGGGTCAGTACTGAGGGAGTGCTGCACTGTTAGAGGGTCAGTACTGAGGGAGTGCTGCACAGTCAGAGGGTCAGTACTGAGGGAGTGCTGCACTACCAGAGGGTCAGTACTGAGGGAGTGCCGCACTGTCAGAGGGTCAGTACTGAGGGAGTACTGCACTGTCAGAGGGTCAGTACTGGGGGTTTGCTGCACTGTCAGAGGGTCAGTACTGAGGGAGTGCCGCACAGTCAGAGGGTCAGTACCGAGGGAGTGCTGCACAGTCAGAGGATCAATACTGAGTGTGTGCTGCACTGTCAGAGGGTCAGTACTGAGGGAGTGCTGCACAGTCAGAGGAGCAGTACTGAGGGAGTGCCGCACTGTCAGAGGGTCAGTACTGAGGGAGTGCTGCACTACCAGAGGGTCAGTGCTGCACTGTCAGAGTGTAAAAACAATGACTGCAGATGCTGGAAACCAGATTCTGGATCAATGGTGCTGGAAGAGCACAGCAATTCAGGCAGCATCGAGGAGCTCCTCGATGCTGCCTGAATTGCTATGCTCTTCCAGCACCATTGATCCAGAATCCTGCACTGTCAGAGGGTCAGTACTGAGAGACTACCGCGCTGTCAGAGGGTCAGTACTGAGGGTGTGAGGCACTGTCAGAAGGTCAGTACTGAGGGTGTGCTGCACAGTCAGAGAGTCAGTACTGTGGAAGTGCTGCACTGTCAGAGGATCAGTGCTGAGGGAGTTCCACATGGTCAGTGGGTCAGTACTGAGGGAGTGGTGCACTACCAGAGGGTCAGTACTCAGGAGTGCTACACTGGCAGAGGGTCAGTACTGAGGGAGTGAGGCACTGTCAGAGGGTCAGTACTGAGGGAGTGCTGCACTGTCCGAGGGTCAGTACTGAGGGAGTGCTGCACTGTCAGAGGGTCAGTACTGAGGGAGTGCTGCACTGTCAGAGGGTCAGTACTGAGGGAGTGCTGCACTACCAGAGGGTCAGTGCTGAGGGTGTGCCGCACTGTCAGAGGTTCAGTACTGAGGGTGTGAGGCACTATCAGAGGGTCAGTACTGAGGGTGTGCTGCACTGTCAGAGGGTCAGTACTGAGGGTGTGCTGAATTGTCAGAGAGTCAGTACTGTGGAAGTGCTGCACTGTCAGAGGATCAGTGCTGAGGGAGTTCCATATGGTCAGTGGGTCAGTACTGTGGGAGTGGTGCACTATCAGAGGGTCAGTACTCAGGAGTGCTACACTGGCAGAGGGTCAGTACTGAGGGAGTGAGGCACTGTCAGAGGGTCAGTACTGAAGGAGTGCTGCACTGTCGGAGGGTCAGTACTGAGGGAGTGCTGCACTGTCAGAGGGTCAGTACTGAGGGAGTGCTGCACAGTCAGAGGGTCAGTACTGAGGGAGTGCTGCACTACCAGAGGGTCAGTGCTGAGGGAGTGCTGCACTGTCAGAGGGTCAGTACTGAGGGAATGCTGCACTACCAGAGGGTCAGTGCTGCACTGTCTGATGGTCAGTACTGAGAGAGTACCGCACTATCAGAGAGTCAGTACTGAGGGTGTGAGGCACTGTCAGTATTGCTGGAGTACCACACTGTCAGAGGGTCAGTATTGTGGGAATGCCGCACTGTTGGAGGATCAGTACTGGGGGAGTGTCACAATGGCAGTGGATCAGTACTGAAGGAGGTCCACACTGTCGGAGGGTTAGTACTGATTTAAGTCCTGCACTGTCAGAGGGTCACTATTCAGGTAATGCCACACTTTTGGAGGGTTAGTACTGTGTCAGTGTGGTGCTGTGGTTGGGTCAGTGCTGAGGGAGTGCTGCATTGTCAGAGCGACAGTGGTGAGGGTGTGCTCCACTATCAGAGGGTCAGTAATGAGGGAGTGGCGCACTATAAGAAGGTTAATACAGAGATAGTGTGGTGCTGCCGAAGGTTCAGTACTGAGGGAGGGTGGCGCTGTCGGAGGGTCAATACAGAAGGAGGGTGGTGCTGTCGGAGGGTCAGTACTGAGGGAGGGTGATGCTGTCGGAGGGTCAGTACTGAGGGAGTGTGGTGCTGCCGGAGGGTCAGTACTGAGGGAGTGTGGTGCTGCCGGAGGGTCAGTACTGAGGAAGGGTGATGCTGTCGGAGGGTCAGTACTGAGGGAGGGTGACGGTGTCGGAGGGTCAGTACTGAGGGAGTGTGGTGCTGTCGGAGAGTCAGTACTGAGGGAATTTGGTGCTGTTGGAGGGTCAGCACTGAGGTGCTGTCGGAGGGTCAGTACTGAGGGAATGTGATGCTGTCGGAGGGTCAGTACTGAGGGAGTGTGGTGCTGTCGGAGAGACAGTACTGAGGGAGTGTGGTGCTGTTGGAGGGTCAGTACTGAGGGAGTGTCGTGCTGTCGGAGAGACAGTACTGAGGTAGGGAGGGGCTGTCGGAGGATCAGTACTGAGGGAGTGTGGTGCTGTCGGAGGGGCAGTCCTGAGGGAGGGTGATGGTGTTGGAGGGTCAGTAATGAGGGAGTGTGGTGCTGTCGGAGGGTCAGTACTGAGGAAAGGTGGTGCTGTCAGAGGGTCAGTACTGAGGGAGTGTGGTGCTGTTGGAAGGTCAGTACTGAGGGAGGGTAATGCTGTCCGAGGGTCAGTACTGAGGGAGTGCGGTGCTATCGGAGGGACAGTACTGAGGGAGTGTGATGCTATTGGAGGGTCAGTACTGAGGGAGTGTGGTGCTGTCGGAGAGTCAGTACTGAGGGGGGGTGGTGCTGTTGGATGGTCAGTACTGAGGGAGTGTCGTGCTGTTGGAGGGTCAGTACTGAGGGAGGATGATGCTGTCAGAGGGTCAGTACTGAGGGAGTGTGATGCTGTCAGAGGGTCAGTACTGAGGGAGGGTGGTGCTGTTGGAGGGTCAGTACTGAGCAGCTGTCGGAGGGTCAGTGCTGAGGGTGGATGATGCTGTCGGAGTGTCAGTACTGAGGGAGTGTGGTGCAGTCAGAGGGTCAGTACTGAGGGAGTGTAGTGCTGTCAGAGGGTCAGAATTGAGGGAGTGTGGTGCTGTTGGAGGGTCAGCACTGAGGTGCTGTGGAGGGTCAGTACTGAGGGAGTGTTTTGCTGTCGGAGGGTCAGTACTGAGGGAGGGTGGTGCTGTCGGACGGTCAGTACTGAGGGAGTATGGTGCTGTCGGAGGGTCAGTACTGAGGGAGTGTGGTGCTGTCGGAGGGTCAGTACTGAGGGAGTATGGTGCTGTCGGAGGGTCAGTACTGAGGGAGTGTGGTGCTGTCGGAGGGTCAGTACTGAGGGAGTGAGATGCTGTCGGAGGGTCAGTACTGAGGGAGTGTGGTGCTGTTGGAGGGTCAGTACTGAGGGAGTAAGATGCTGTCGGAGGGTCAGTACTGAGGGAGTGTGGTGCTGTCGGGGGGTCAGTTCTGAGGGAGGGTGGAGCTGTTGCAGGGTCAGTACTGAGGGAGGGTGGTGCAACGTTTTTTGGATGAGATAATAAGGTTATGCCTGGTTTGGTCTGTCTGGTGTTTGTGAGAGATCCTGAAGCAGTATCTGGAAAGGGCAGGAGAGATCGCCTGATCAATGTTTATTTTCAATCAATGTCACAACAAAGACCAAACAGGTCATTGTCATGTTGCTTTTTATAAATATCTGTTCATGGGATGTTGGTGTCACTAACTGGACCACCATTTATTCCTCATCCCTCATTTAATAGCTAATTACAGTGCTGCGGGACTGTATGTGTGGTATGGTGGCTCAGTGGTTCGCACTGTTACCTCTCAGCACCAGGGACCCGGGTTCGGTTCCAACCTCGGGTAATTGTCTGTGTGGAGTTTGCACGTTCTCCCCGTGTCTGCGTGGGTTTCCTCCAGGTGCTCCGGTTTCCTCCCACAGTCCAAAGGTGTGCAGGTCAGGGTGAATTGGCCACGCTAAATTGTCAGTTAGGTGCATTAGTCAGAGGGAAAAGAGGTTTGGGTGGGTTATCTAAATCTGAGTGGTCAATCTCTAATCCTCAACGTTCTGTCGTTCTATGAGCTTCTCAGATGAATGTAATTGTGGCCAATCCTCCAGGATGGCCTGATAATCCCCAGAAAGTAAAGATAAGCCACCCTCCCTGACCCCACCCCCCCCACCCCCCTGTTGTGTGTAAAACCCCAGGAGGGCACCGAGCAGGGAAGCTCGAGCAGCTGGGTTGACCTGTGCCTGGGGGAAGGGGTTCTGCCTTTTCATTGTTTGCTCTTTCTGAGCAAGAAACCTCAGGAAGAAGAGGGGGAAACAGAAAACCCGATGTGAACCACTGCTTTAAGTCAATGCAAGCATGCAGTTTAAAAAGCGAAAGAACGACTGTAAATCAGAAACTAAATCCAAAGTCACTGGAAAAGCTCAGCAGGTCTGGCAGCCTCCGTGGAGAGAAATCAGAGTTAACGCTTCGGGGCTGGGGACCCTTCCTCAGAATAGTTCTGAGGAAATGTCACTGGACCCGAAACGTTAAACTCTGATTTCTCTGCACAGATGCTGCCAGACCTGCTGAGCTTTTCCAGCAACTTCAGGTATTGTTTCTGAACATGCTGCTTCCCTTGTTTAACCTTCTTGTTTTGTAATGACCTGATGTCAACCCAATAAAGAGCTAGGGTTAGCGTGCAAATCCCTGTCTCATGATTGTTGAGCTGTCTGCGCAGTCAAATCTCCTGTTACAATGTCATCAAAGCTCCAGGAACACATCCAAGTGAAATTCGCATGATGTTACGTTGACCCAAGGGATTCAGAGTGAGCTGGGCTTCCTGACAGGAACTTTGAAGTCGAACACATTGTCTTGGTTTTATTATGAGTGTTTAATTTAACTCATTAAATTTATAGCTCAATACCGTTAATTGTGTGCTTTGCTCAATGCTACATTACACATCAACATTGAGAAACATCCAGGTTTTAATGGTAGTCAATTACCTTTTGAATCGAATTGGTCTTTTTCAGCAATTATTTGGTCGGTACCACAGGAATCATAAAACAGATCTGGATGAAATATGCCCTTCCATCCATTCGATCTGGTCCATCGAGCGTACTGGCCGCAAGATGGATCTGCAGAAATGAGGATGTACTGTGCCTGGGACCATGTGTCATTTTCCTTTTGAAACTCTTTTTAATGACAAGACCAAACCAGAAAGTGGAACAAATGTCTCGTCTGTTAAAGCAGACCGTGACTTGAAATGACTGTCACTCCAATCTGCTTAAGAAACTTTAAGGTAATTAATTTTTGCTCAGCCAGAACTCCGAGATCTTGCTAAATGGCAAAACAAAACAAACAGGCAGAGAAGTTGGCTTAAATTGCTAATGCTTGTTAGCGAAAAAGGACTCATTTGGATGCAAATTACAACTCTTTGGATGGAGATGCTGAATGATTAGTGAGTGAGAGCTTTGCAAGAGCACATTAATGTAGAATATATCACAAAATCCCCACAGTGTGGAAGTAAGCCATTTGGCCCATCACCATCCCACCCAGGCCCTGCATTTCCCATGGCCAATCCACCTAACGCGCATGTCTTTTTGGACTGTGGGAGGAAATTGGAGCATCCGCAGGAAACCCATACAGACGCGGAAGAAGGTGCAGACTCCATGCAGTTGCTCAAGGCTGGAGCTGAGCTCAGGTCCCAGGGGCTGTGACACAGCAGTGCTAACCACTGAGCTACCTGCCACCCCATCATTTTTAAGACAATTCAGAGTGGTCTTCATTAGACCATCTTCTTAGGAAACTAAAATGCTACATGGAGAAAGTGAGGACTGCAGATGCTGGAGATCAGAGCTGAAAGATGTGTTGCTGGAAAAGCGCAGCAGGTCAGACAGCATCCAAGGAGCAGGAGAATCGACATTTCGGGTATAAGCCCTTCTTCAGGAATGAGGAGGGTGTGCCAAACAGGCCAAGATAAAAGGTAGAGAGGAGGGACTTGGGGGAGGGGTGGAAGGAGGTTAAGGTGAGGGTGATAGGCCGGAGAGGGGGTGGGGGCGGAGAGGTCAGGAAGAAGATTGCAGGTTAGGAAGGTGGTGCTGAGTCCGAGGGTTGGGACTGAGAAAAGGTGGAGGGAGGGGAAATGAGGAAGGTGGAGAAATCTGCATCATCCCTTGTGGTTGGAGGGTTCCTAGGCGGAAGATGAGGCGCTCTTCCTCCAGGCGTCGTGTTGCCATGGTCTGGCGATGGAGGAGGCCAAGGACCTGCATGTCCTTTGCAGAGTGGGAGGGGGAGTTAAAGTGTTCAGCCACGGGATAGTTGGGTTGGTTGGTGCGGGTGTCCCAGAGGTGTTCTCTGAAATGTTCCGCAAGTAGGCGGCCTGTCTCCCCAATGTATAGGAGGCCACATCGGGTGCAGTGGATACAGTAAATGATGTGTGTGGAGGTGCAGGTGAATTTGTGACGGATATGGAAGGATCCCTTGGGACCTTGGAGGGAGGTGAGGGGGGAGGTGTGGGTGCAAGTTTTGCATTTCTTGCGGTTGCAGAGGAAGATGCCGGGAGTGGAGGTTGGGTTGGTGGGGGGTGTGGATCTGACAAGGGAGTTGCGGAGGGAGTGGTCTTTTCGGAACGCTAATAGGGGAGGGGAGGGAAATATATCCTTGGTGGTGGGGTCCGTTTGGAGGTGGCGGAAATGATGGCGGATGATCCGATGTATCCGGAGGTTGGTGGGGTGGTAGGTGAGGACCAGTGGGGTTCTGTCCTGGTGGCGATTGGAGGGGTGGAGTTCAAGGGCGGAGGAGTGGGAAGTGGAGGAGATGCGGTGGAGGGCATCGTCAACCACGTCTGGGGGGAAATTGCGGTCTTTGAAGAAGGAGGCCATCTGGGTTGTTCTGTATTGGAACTGGTCCTCCTGGGAGCAGATGCAGCGGAGGCGAAGGAATTGGGAATATGGGATGGCGTTTTTACAGGGGCAGGGTGGGAGGAGGTGTAATCTAGGTAGCTGTGGGAGTCAGTCGGTTTATAATAAACGTCCGTGTTGAGTCGGTCGTCAGAGATAGAAATGGAGAGGTGTGGGAAGGGGAGGAGGAGTCTGAGTCGGTCCAGGTAAATTTGAGGTCAGGGTGGAAGGTGTTAGTAAAGTGGATGAACTGTTCAACCTCCTCGTGGGAGCACGAGGTAGCGCCGATACAGTCATCGATGTAGCAGAGGAAAAGGTGGGGGGTGGTGCCAGTGTAGCTGCAGAAGATGGACTGTTCCACATATCCAACGAAGAGGCAGACATAGCTGGGGCCCATGCGGGTGCCCATGGCTACTCCTTTGGTTTGGAGGAAGTGGGAGGATTGGAAAGAGAAGTTGTTCAGAGTGAGGACAGTTCAGTCAGTCGAAGGAGGGTGTCAGTGGAAGGGTACTGGTTGGTCCGGCGGGAAAGGAAGGAGCGGAGGGCTTTGAGGCCTTCGTGATGGGGGATGGAGGTGTACAGGGACTGGATGTCCATGGTGAAAATAAGGCGTTGGGGACCGGGGAAGTGAAAATCATGGAGGAGGTGGAGGGCGTGGGTGGTGTCCCGAACGTAGGTGGGGAGTTCTTGGACTAAGGGGGTCAGGACCGTGTCGAGGTATGCGGAGATTAGTTCGGTGGGGCAGGAGCAGGCGGAGACAATGGGTCGGCCGGGGCAGTCAGGTTTGTGGATTTTGGGCAGGAGGTAGAAACGGGCGCTGTGGGGTTGTGGGACTGAGGTTGGAGGCGGTGGATGGGAGATCCCCCGAGGTGATGAGGTTATGGATGGTCTGGGAGATGATGGTTTGGTGGTGGGGGGGTGGGGTCATGGTCAAGGGGGCAGTAGGAGGAGGTATCTGTGAGCTGGCGTTTAGCCTCAGCGGTGTAAAGATCAGTGCGCCAAACTACCACCGCGCCTCCTTTGTCTGCCGGTTTAATGGTGAGGTTGGAGTTGGAACGGAGGGAGTGGAGGGCTGCACGTTCCGAGCGTGAGAGGTTGGAGTGGGTGAGAGGGTTGGATAGGTTGAGGTGGTTAATGTCGCGGCGGCAGTTGGCTATGAAGAGATCGAGGGCGGGTAAGAGGCCAGCACGGGGTGTCCAGGTGGATGGGGAGTGTTGGAGGCAGGAGAAGGGGTCGTCAGAGGGTGGGCGAGAATCCTGGTTGAAGAAGTAGGCGCGGAGGCGAAGGCGGCGGAAGAATTGTTCGATGTCTCGCCGCGTGTTGAATTCGTTAATCCGAGAGCGTAGGGGAATGAAGGTGAGGCCTCTGCTGAGGACTGATCTTTTATCCTCAGAGAGGGGTAGTTCTGGAGGGATGGTGAAAATATGGCAGGGCTGGGAGCTAGGACCTGGTGTGGGGCTGGAGCTGTGGGGCTGCAACCGCAAGAAATGCAAAACTTGTGCCCACACCTCCCCCCTCACTTCCCTCCAAGGCCCCAAGGGATCCTTCCATATCCGCCACAAATTCACCTGCACCTCCACACACATCATTTATTGCATCCTCTGCACCCGATGTGGCCTCCTCTACATTGGGGAGACAGGCCGCCTACTTGCTGAACATTTCAGGGAACACCTCTGGGACACCCGCACCAACCAACCCAACCACCCTGTGGCTCAACACTTCAACTCCCCCTCCCACTCCACCAAGGACATGCAGGTCCTTGGCCTCCTCCATCGCCAGACCATAGCAACACGACGCCTGGAAGAAGAGGGCCTCATCTTCCGCCTAGGAACCCTCCAACCACAAGGGATGATGCAGATTTCTCCACCTTCCTCATTTCCCCTCCCCACACCTTTTCTAAGTCCCAAGCACTGCCTTCTTGACCTCTCCGCCCCCCTTCCCGCCCCCCCCCCACCCCTCTCCGGCCTATCACCCTCACCTTAACCTCCTTCCACCTATCGCATTCCCAACGTCCCTCCCCCAAGTCCCTCCTCCCTACCTTTTATCTTAGCCTGCTTGGCACCACCCTCCTCATTCCTGAAGAAGGGCTTATGCCCGAAACATCGATTCTCCTGCTCCTTTGATGCTGCCTGACCTGCTGCGCTTTTCCAGCAACACATCTTTGAGCTAAAATGCTGCATGGGCTATGGTGGAATTGAACCCCACAGTGATAGATTAGATTAGGAAACAGGCCCTTCGGCCCAACAAGTCCACACTGACCCTCCAAAGAGTAACCCACCCAGTCCCATTTCCCTCTGACTAATCCACCAAACACTATGGGCAATTTAACATGGCCAATTCACCTGACCTGCATGTTTTTGGACTGTGGGAGGAAACCGGAGCACCCGGAGGAAACCCACACAGACACGGGGAGAATGTGCAAACTCCACACAGTCAGTCACCTGAGGCTGAAATCAAACCTGGAACCCTGGTGCTATGAGGCAGCAATGCTAACCACTGAGCCCCAGTGCTGCTAGATTACTAGCTCTGTGACACCACTGCCTTCCCCCCAAAACTATAGGAGCATTTAAATTGCAACACAGAGAAACTGCGCAGAGCAGAGTAAACCAACTATACAGTGTATTAAAAAAGAATAGGTACCCAATGAACACAGACCACCGATTTCTCAGCAACAAACCCTAACAAGCAGACAAAACACGTCCAGAAACCCTAGCCACTCTCCCCACATCAAAGACATCTCAGAAATGACTGCCAGACTACTCAGACCCCTTGGCATCATGGTAGCCCACAAACCCACCAACACACTAAAACAGCAGCTAATGAACTTGAAAGACCCTATACAGAAAACAAACAAAACTAATATCATTTGCAAAATACCATGCAAGGACTATAACAAACACTATACTGGACAAACAGGCAGAAAACTAGCCACCAGGATACATGAACACCAACTAGCCACGAAAAGGCATGACCTACTCTCACTAATATCCTTACACATGGATGAGGAAGGACACCACTTCAACTGGGACAACACATCCATCCTAGGACAAACCAAACGGAGACACATGCGAGAATTCCTAGAAGTAAGGCATTCCAACCAGAACTCTATCAACAAATACATGGACTTGGATCCCATTTACCACCCCCTGAGAAGAAGAACAGGAAATGACATCACCATAGGAAATTATGTAACCACAGGGAATGACATCACCAACCCTAGGAAACCCAAACATATAAATAGAAAACGGGCTACACCACCAGTGCTTCATTCAGACACTCACTGAAGATGTTACCTAGTATGGTGATGAAATGGTGAACCTTCCAGCTCAGCAAGCAAACCTACATCTGGAGCATTTAACCTGTCAAGCCTCCTCTGCTTTTCAATACTGGTCTCATGAGGGGGCATGCTTGCCTTATGAGGAGAGACTGAGCAGTTTAAGCCTATACTCACTGGAGTTTAGGAGACTGGGAGGAGATCTGTTTAAAATGTTTAAGATGTTAAAGGGGACGTGCAGTGGATGTTTCCCCGTAAGGGGAAATCTAGAAGGAGAGGTCAGTTTTAGATCAAAGAGTAGCAGATTTAAAACAGAGGTGAGGAGAAATTCTTCTCTCCAAGGGTCACTATCCCAGACTGCGGTGGATGCTGGGACACTGAATAAATTTGAGGAAGAGACAGACAGATTGTTAATTATTAATGGGCTGAAGGGTTATGGAGAGCAGGCAGGAAGGGAGAGTTGAGGCTGGGATGAGACCAGCCATGATTATATAATATGGGAGAACAGGCTCGAGGGGCCGAATGGTCTCAACCTGCTCCTATTTCTTATATTCCACATGTTCTTATAACTGATTTTGGTTTTCAGCTGTGGGAAGGATAGAAAGGGAGGCAAGAGAGAAGGGGGAGTGATGTTTATGATGAAAGAAAACATTACTACGATAATTAGAAAGGGTTTTCCTGAGGGACAGTACAGTGAAAAGAAATGGATTGAAATTAGAGATAAGAAAGAGGTGATCACTTTGAGAGGATTATACTTTAGGTCCCCCAACAGTCAGAAGGAAATTGAGGAAATAAATGTGCAGAGAGGTCTCAGATATACATAAGAATAATAAGGTTGTAATAATTGGGGATTTTAATTTTCCAAATATTGGCTGGAGATTAGAGGAATGAGAGGTGATCTCTTTGAAACATTTCAAGAGGAAGTCAATGACAGATTAGTTTCCCCTGATGGGGAATCTAAAACATGGGAAAAGTCCCAGGATAAGTGGTTGGTCATCTGAGACTGAAATGAGAAGAAATTTCTTTAGAGTGATAGAGTCATTCAACACAGAAACGGACCCTTCGGTCCCCCAGGCTACATCGACGATAATCCCAAACTAAACTTTTCCCACCTGCCTGCGCTTGGCCCATATCCCTCCAAACCTTTCCTATTCAAACTGTCCAAATGTCTTTTAAATGTTGTAACTGTACCTGCATCATTCCTTCCTCCGGCAGTTCATTCCACACACGACTACTCCCTGTATAAAACGTTGCCCCCATGCCATTTTCAAATATTTCTCCACTGACCTTAAAAATCTGCCCTCTAGTTTGAAATCCCCCCTTGCTATTCACATTATCTCTGCCCCTCATGATTTTATAAACCTCAAGGAGGTCACCCCTCAGCCTCGTAGTCTTCAGTGAACTTTCAGTCTATCTCCAATCCAGGCAAAACGTTTCTGAACCCTCTCCAGTTTAATAATGTCCTTCCTGTAACAGGGTGGCCTGAACTAGAAACAGTATTCAAGAAGAGGCCTCACCAATGTCCCAGTTTCTATATTCAAAGGACTGAGCAATGAAGACAAGCATGCTAAATGCCTTCCTAACCACCCTGTTTATATGTGATGCAACTTCTAAATCGTCATGTATTTCAACCCCTCGGTCTCTCGTTGCATGGGAGTATATTAAATGCTTGGCTGTTGTATGGAACAAAGAACAAATCAGAAAATAATAAAGCTGTGTGAAAAAGACAATGCATTCATCATGGCTGACTTTTTATTTAACAGATATTTTTATTGAAAAAGGGATTTTTAAAATTGCATTAAATCAAAAACAATACAAATCTGTTTAACACACAAAGAACAGAGCTGCATTCGTGTACATAAATAAATAAATAGATAAAATAAACTAGCTCAGGTGACAAAATAATAACTGGTGATCATCAAGAGTGCTAACGTTCACATATTCATATGTTCGTTATTTTTCCTCTCAGGGTTTTAGATTCATTAAACACGACTGTCATGTCGACATAAGGCCTTTATTAGTGTGGTAGAACATAGAACACAGAACATAGAACAATACAGCACAGAACAGGCCCTTCGGCCCACGATGTTGTGCCGAACATTTGTCCTAGCTTAAGCACCCATCCATGTACCTATCCAATTGCCGCTTAAAGGTCACCAAAGATTCTGACTCTACCACTCCCACAGGCAGTGCATTCCATGCCCCCACCACTCTCTGGGTAAAGAACCCACTCCTGACATCTCCCCTATACCTTCCACCCTTCACCTTAAATTTATGTCCCCTTGTAACACTCTGTTGCACCCGGGGAAAAAGTTTCTGACTGTCTACTCTATCTATTCCTCTGATCATCTTATAAACCTCTATCAAATCACCCCTCATCCTTCGCCGTTCCAACGAGAAAAGGCCTAGCACTCTCAACCTATCCTCGTATGACCTATTCTCCATTCCAGGCAACATCCTGGTAAATCTTCTCTGCACCCTCTCCAAAGCTTCCACATCTTTCCTAAAGTGAGGCGACCAGAACTGCACACAGTACTCCAAATGTGGCCTAACCAAAGTCCTGTGGTAGTTGGGTCCGTGTCCAAGTAATCTATAAAGGGCTGCCATGTCTTATAAAAGTTCTCAGTTTTTTTGGTGTGCCATACTTGGAAGGAAATTCAGAGGGATACGCCCCATGACTAACTTGCGCCAACCTGACAGGCCTGGGGGGGTTTTCAGACACCCAACATAACAAAATGTTTTTCCTTGCGCAGAAAGCAAGGATATTGAAAAGTGTTTTCCTTTGGGTGTCTAAAGGACATATACTGGGCAGGCCCAGGAGGAGAGAGACTGGGTCCATCTCCAATTCTGTCCCCATGATCCCCTCGATTTCACCTACCACAGCACTGCAATATGGCCAGACCCTGCGGCAGGTCCAAAGGCAATGAGTGAGAGGACCCAGACTCGTTTTGCATTTGGGACATGTTGAGGATACTCCCACTTTGAATTTTGATTGTTAAGTGTGTACCAGAAAATATTCTGATTCAGTATGTGGATGTACCGACTTGAGAAGGTGCAAAGCTTAACCTACTCTTGGGAAATAAGGCAGGGCAGGTGACTGTGGTGTCAGCGGGGGAGCACTTTGGGGCCAGCGACCATAATTCTATTCGTTTTAAAATAGTGATGGAAAAGGATAGACCAGATCTAAAAGTTGAAGTTCTAAATTGGGGAAAGGCCAATTTTTATGGTATTAGGCAAGAGCTTTCCAAAGCTGATTGGGGGCAGATGTTCGCAAGTAAAGGGACGGCTGGAAAATGAGAAGCCTTCAGAAATGAGATAACAAGAATCCAGAGAAAGTATATTCCTGTTAGGGTGAAAGGAAAGGCTGGTAGGCGTAGGGAATGTTGAATGATTTAAGGAAAAGAAGGAAACATATATCAGATATAGACAGGATAGATTGAGTGAATCCTTAGAAGAGTATAAAGTCAGTAGGAGTATACTTAAGAGGGAAATCAGGAGGGCAAAAAGGGGACATGAGATAGCTTTGCCAAATAGAGTAAAGGAAAATCCAAAGGGTTTCTACAAATACATTAAGGACAAAAGGGTAACTAGGGGAAGAATTGGGCCCCTCAAAGATCAGCAAGGCGGCCTTTCTGTAGAGCCACAGGAGATGGGGGAGATAATAATGAATATTTTGCATCAGTATTTACTGTGGAAAAGGATATGGAAGATAGAAAATGTAAGGAAATCGATGGTGACATCTTGAAAAATGTCCAGATTACAGAGGAGGAAGTGTTTGAAATGCATAAAGGTGGATAAATCCCCAGTACCTGATCAGGTGTACCCGAGAACTCTGTGGGAAGCTACAGAAGTGATTGCTGGGCCTCTTGCTGAGATATTTGTATCATTGATAGTCACAGGTAAGGTGCTGGAAGACTGGAGGTTGACACACGTGGTGCCACTGTTTAAGAAGGGGGGTAAGGACAAGCCAGGGAACTATAGACTGGTGAGCCTGACCTCAGTGGTGGGCAAGTTGTTGGAGGGAATCCTGAGGGACAGGATGTACATGTATTTGGAGAGGCAAGGACTGATTCGGGATAGTCAACATGGCTTTGTGCATGGGAAATCATGTCTCACAAACTTGATTGAGTTTTTTGAAAAAGTAACAAAGAAGATTGATGAGGGCAGAGCAGTAGATGTGGTCTATATGGACTTCAGTAAGGTGTTCGACAAAGTTCCCCATGGGAGACTGATTAGCAAGGTTAGATCCCATAGAATACTGGGAGAACTAGCCATTTAGATGCAGAACTGGCTCAAAGGTAGAAGGCAGAGGGTGGTGGTGGAGGGTTGTTTTTCAGACTGGAGGCCTGTGACCAGTGGAGTGCCACAAGGATCGGTGCTGGGTCCACTACTTTTCGTCATTTATATAACTGATTTGGATGTGAGCATAAGAGGTACAGTTAGCAAGTTTGCAGATGTCACCAAAATTGAAGATGTAGTGGACAGCGAAGAGGGTTACCTCCGATTACAACAGGATCTGGACCAGATGGGCCAATGGGCTGAGAAGTGGCAGATGGAGTTTAATTTAAATAAATGAGAGGTGCTGCATTTTGGGAGAGCAAATCTTAGCAGGACTTATACACTTAATGGTAAGGTCCTAGGGAGTGTTGCTGAACAAAGAGACCTTGGAGTGCAGGTTCATAGCTCCTTGAAAGTGGAGCCGCAGGTAGATAAGATAGTGAAGAAGGTATTTGATATGCTTTCCTTTATTGGACAGACTATAGAGTTGGGAGGTCATGCTGCGGCTGTACAGGACATTGGTTAGGCCACTGTTGGAATATTGCATGCAATTCTGGTCTCCTTCCCATTGGAAAGATGTTGTGAAACTTAAAAGGGTTCAGAAGAGATTTACAAGGATGTTGCCAGGTTTGGAGGATTTGAGCTATAGGGAGAGGCTGAATAGGCTGGGGCTGTTTTCCGTGGAGTGTCAGATGCTGACGGGTAACCTTATAGAGGTTTACAAAATTATGACGGGCATGGATAGGGTAAATAGGCAAAGTCTTTTCCGTGGGGTCGGGGAGTCCAGAACTAGAGGGCATAGGTTTAGGGTGAGAGGGGAAAGATATAAAAGAGACCTAAGGGGCAACTTTTTCATGCAGAGGGTGGTACGTGTATGGAATGAGCAGCCAGAGGATGTGGTGGAGGCTGGTACAATTGCAACATTTAAAAGGCATCTGGATGGGTATATGAATAGGAAGGGTTTGGAGGGATATGGGCCAGATGCTGGCAAGTGAGGCTAGATTGGGTTGGGATATCTGGTCGGCATGGACGGGTTGGACCGAAGGGTCTGTTTCCGTGCTGTACATCTCTATGACTCTATCTGGGTATAGATGGACACTGTGGAGAATTGACAGCTGTAGGGCAAGGGTTCTGTTACAAATTGAAATCTTTCTTGATCCTAGTCTCGTCTCGTCTGTCTCGTCTCGTCTGAGGGGCCACCACACCCCCCCCCCTACAGGTGAGAAAGTGCGTTTACAGAGAGTGTGTTCTTAGCACTAAGCACCTTCTTCTCTGTGGCAGAGGTGGGTACTGCAGATGCTGGAGATTAGAGTGGTGCTGGAAAAGCACAGCAGGTCAGACAGCATCCGAGGAGCAGAAGAATCGACATTTCGGGTATTCCTGATGAAGGGCTTTTGCCCGAAACGTCGATTTTCCTGCTCCTCGGATGCTGCCTGACCTGCTGTGCTTTTTCAGCATCACTCTAATCTTGACCCTCGTCTTTGTGTCAGATCTATAAGGGTCGGTTGGAAGTGTAGTTCTTTTTTGGATGGGATCCCTGATTTGGAAAAAGCAGAGAGGTCTCTGCTAAATTGTTGATGCGTCTGAGTTAATTGATCAAAGAACATCATTGTTTCCTCCTCAAATAAGTCACCCAAGCAACACACATCCCCAGGTGCCCAGAGTTTAAACGTGGAATCCATTGTCCCTGGTTGGAATCCTGGTATGCAAATATTGAGGTAAGAAATGATGTTTTGGCTGTGTTGCCCTCCCTCTGCCGCAGTGCCCTCCATGTTTTAACCGTATTGATAATTATTGGATGGTGGCAATATTCCTTAACTGTCCTCATTTTGGTCAGGAACGTCAGACTAAAGAGGGGGCACTTTGCCTGAGAAGTTTCAATGTCCAACCATATTGAAGCAGAGTCCCCGCAAGCCCAGTCACTCACATGAGATACGAGAGAGCTTAATTGGTAGCTTTTAATATCCAGGAGGCCCACACTCCCCAGTCTGTGGGGCAAGTGCAATTTGATTGGTTTAATAAGGGGATCGTTTCCGGTGCCAGGTGGAAGAGTATGGGTGGCACGGTGGCACAGTGGTTAGCACTGCTGCCTCACAGCACCAGAGACCTGGGTTCAATTCCCGCCTCAGGAAACTGTCTGTGTGGACTTTGCACATTCTCCCTGTGTCTGCGCGGGTTTCCTCCGGGTGCTCCGGTTTCCTCCCACAATCCAAAAATATGCAGGTTAGGTGAATTGGCCGTGCTAAATTGCCCATAGTGTGAGGTGAAGGCGTAAATGTAGGGGAATGGGCCTGGGTGGGTTGCTCTTTGGAGGGTCGGTGTGGACTTGTTGGGCCGAAGGGCCTGTTTCCATGCTGTAAGTAACCTAATCTTAAAAAAAAACATCCATTCAGTCTCCTGAATGTTTGTCCAGTGAAGATTAAAGGAAACATTCGCATTGGGTATTATAGGTGAGGGAGATCCATCTTTATAAGGGCTCTCCGGCCTGGCCAGGATATTGGAAGCACCCCCCATCTTCTGACATCCTGTTTGAGTTAATCAAACAAGTGGGTAAAGTTAGCTTTAAATAGCTGATCAAAGACGGGAGTGACAATATACCGAGTTAAAGAAAACCCCGCCGTGGCCACTTATAATGAAATCGAGAGCCGCCCTTGACGTCAGGTATTTTTCGGACACCCTTTCCCCCATAGGCATAGCCTCCGATTTTGCAAAACTGATCTTTTAGCCTGAAAAGGCACCAAATGAATTGATACATTGTGTGAGATGAGATACCAAAACTGCTGGGTTTGACAGAAAGATAAGGACAGCATCTTGTGCGACTTTAGTCCCACTTCCGGGGCAGATATGTTGGGGTCCTTACGAACGGCCTCTGCCAATGGCTCAATAACCAATGTAAAAACCAATGGGAAGAGGGAACAGCCTTGTCCACTGCCCCTAAGGATATTGAAATTACTTGTTCAAACACCATTGATGAGAACCGCGGCCAGAGGGTCACTATAAAGGTCCTTTACCCACTCGATAAAGGTTTCGCCTAAGCCAAATTGTTCGAGAATATAGAAGAGGTACAGCCACTCAATCAGATCGAATGCCTTCTCTGTATCTGTTGAGATCACTAACCCCTTGTTGTTGGCGCGCTTGGATCATATTGAGCTATCTCCTAACATCGTTGGAAGATCTCCGGCCCTTTATAAAGCCCGTCTGATCCTCTTTGTCAATGGGAGGCAGTACAGTTTCCAGCCTTAATGCAAGGGTCTCAGACAGGATGTTGAAATTGATATTTAAAAATAAGATGGGCCTATAGGAGGCCCAGTCGTCTGGGGTCTTTCCCTTCTAAAGAATAAGCGAGATGTTAGCCTCTCTTAAGGATGGTGGGAGGCGGGCGTGCCTGTATGAGTAATTGAACATGTTGAGCATCGGCTCTGGCAGTATGTTCATAAATTTGTTATAAAATTCACAGAGAAGTCCATCAGGACCAGGCGCCTTTCCACTCTGAAGCTGTGTCACAGCCTCCTGCACCTCCCGCACTGATCGCTAAGGAAAGACTCTTGCTCACTGTTTACACTTGGAAGATCCACATTCATTAAAAAAAGGACTCCACCCTAACCCACCCATCCTCACAGCTTTCAGATTGGTATAATTGGGAGTAAAATCTCTGAGATGCTGCGTTAATCTTTTTAGAGCTACAAATAAGGGTTTCCATCCCTTCCCTGATTGAGGTAATGGCTTGGGCAGCACTGTTTCTCCCGGCAAGATATGCTAAGTATTTGCCCGGTTTCTCGCTATGCCCAAACAGCTGGTGTTTTGCAAATGTCTTCTTGGCTGTCTGCGTGAGCATGGAGTTCAGTATTGCCTGAAGCTCTGTGACCCCTTTGCAGCTTAGCCACCAACGGTCTGTTAAAGTCTGCCTTCTTGGCTGCCTTCAACTGTATTTCAAGCAAGCACTGTTACTCTTCCTTCTGCTGCTTCTTACTGGCAGAGTAGGAAATAATTATCCCCCTTGGCATAAGCTTTAGCGGTTTCCCAGAGAATGGATGTGTTGCTGGCTGAGTCTGAGTTCATGGCCAGGAAAGCTCTGAATTCATTGGAAAAATACTCAGTGAATTGACTCTCCTTAAGAATGAAGGGATCCATTCGCCAGTGACCCAGACCTGTGACATTGCCCTGAATCTTGACTAATAAGTATACGGCTGCATGATCAGAGATGGTAATATTCTCAATTGTGTAGGACGCCACCGAATCCAGGAACGCTGTGGGGGTTGGAAAGAGATCAATCCTTGAGTGGCACCTGTGTGGGTTGGAGGAGAACGTAAAATCCCTGTCTGTGGGGTGGAGACACCTCCAGACATCCACCAGACCTAGTTCTACACACAGATCCGCTAAGTGTTTAGATTGTAAAGAGAGTATTGAGGGGCCTTTGGGAATTCTGTCTACCATGGGGTCCATAAGACAGTTAAAACTCCCTGGAGAAAGTGAGGACTGCAGATGCTAGAGATCAGAGCTGAAAATGTGTTGCTGGAAAAGCGCAGCAGGTCAGGCAGCATCCAAGGAACAGGAGAATCGACGTTTCGGGTATAAGCCCTTCTTCAGGAATGAGGGAGGTGTGCCAAGCAGGCTAAGATGAAAGGTAGGGAGGAGGGACTTGGGGGAGGGACGTTGGAAATGCGATAGGTGGAAGGAGGTTAAGGTGAGGGTGATAGGCTGGAGTGGGGGTGGGGCGGAGAGGTCACGAACTCAGACTTCTCCAGTTTCCTCATTTCCCCTCCCCCCACCTTGTCTCAGTCCCAACCCTCGAACTCAGCACCACCTTCCTAACCTGCAATCTTCTTCCTGACCTCTCCGCCCTCACCCCCACTCCGGCCTATCACCCTCACCTTAACCTCCTTCCACCTACCGCATTTCCAACGCCCCTCCCCCAAGTCCCTCCTCCCTACCTTTTATCTTAGCCTGCTGGACACACTTTCCTCATTCCTGAAGAAGGGCTCATGCCCGAAACGTCGATTCTCCTGTTCCTTGGATGCTGCCTGACCTGCTGCGCTTTTCCAGCAACACATTTTCAGCTCAGTTAAAACTCCCCCTCCATGATCATTGTCATTCTACCAGAGGGGATGGAAGGTGGTCAGCCAGGGAAATGTTTCAAGGACTGGCTGCTGAAATCCTCGAATTAGAAGTCGAAATGGGGTGGGTGAAAATTGAAATTGAAAGAGTTCACCGGGTTATGGCTCAAAAGACCGTGTTGGAATGTAAGGTTAACGAGTTTGGAAAATGTATCTACCAGGAGTTTAAGGGTGTGGGCCTGGGGAGAGTAAACATTTAAAATACCATATTCTTCTCCATATTTGAAGCTTTGAGAATTATGAATTCTCAAAGGAATTCATATGTCTTTAATTCAATCCAGTAACTTAACTGGGAGATTGTTCCTCACAAGTATGGCCAACTCCCATACTCCTAGTGTTGAAAGAAGAGAAATAAACCTGAGGAAACCCACTTTGTTGTAATTTCAAATGCTCCTTATCATCCAAGTGTGTCTCCTGCAGTAAGGCAATGTCCACTCTCTCTCTTTTAAGACTTGAAAGTCCGTTTCTCCTCTTGACTGGCGAGTGGCTCCCCATGATGGTCCAGGTACCCCGTTGAAGCATGTCATTAGCCATAACAGTCTGTAGTAACATTTGGACTCCAGAGAGGAAGAACCCGAATCACAAATCACTGAGTCTCAATGAAAGTAAATCCACAGAACATAAAAATTACAAAGACTAAAACAATTATAATTTCTAAACCTTCAAAACTTACAAAAATTACATATGATTTGGAGGTGCCAGTGTTGAATAGGGGTGGTGCTGAAAAATGTGTTGCTGGAAAAGCGCAGCAGGTCAGGCAGCATCCTTGGAGCAGGAGAATCGATGTTTTGGGCATAAGCCCTTCTTCAGGAATTCCTGAAAATTCGATTCTCCTGCTCCTTGGATGCTGCCTGACCTGCTGCGCTTTTCCAGCAACATATTTTTCAGCTCTGATCTCTAGCAACTGCAGTCCTCACTTTCTCCTAGTTGAATAGGGGTGGACAAAGTTAAAAATCACACAACACCAGGTTATAGTCCAACAGGTTTATTTGGAAGCACTAGCACATGAAAATAATTGATCTGAGAGCCCTTGGGAACTAAAGTCTTGGGATCTTTTCCCCGGGTTCTAGAGGCTTCCATGGACACAACCACCTGATGAAGGAGCAGCGCTCCGAAAGCTAGTGCTTCCAAGAAAACTATATACACCAGGAACCAAAACACAAAACAAAATACAGGCGCCGATGGCACTGAAACGGAGAGCTTACCCCTGTCCAAAGGGAATACGTTAGCATCCCAAAAACTGGTCTTCTGTCCAGTTAAATACAAAAACTGGGCTTGAACTGCCATAAATAGCAATCTAGCCATTGTTAGCACCTTCCTAACTGCTTCTAGCTAGAGCCACACCACAGACACAAGCAAAAAGAAAAAAATAAATGATCGAGTTAACAAAAGTGAGTACTCTGCCCATCCCCAAGTATAATTTAACACTGGTTAGTACCAGAGAATAGAGAAAAAAAATGAAAAGAGAGAAACCAAACAAGATTTTTAATCATTCAGTCTAATTTAATGTGTCCACAAAATCTTTTGCTTTCTCCAGAGAGTCGAATGAATGTGTGGACCCATTGAAAGTGAACTGAAGCACCGCTGGGTACTTAAAGAGTATTGGATCCTGAGCTCCCTTCATTTTTTCTTCATATCATCACAAGCTTTTCTTTTGTGGACCACCGCCACTGAGAGGTCCTGAAAATACATGGTCCTGGAGCCCTGTGAACTAAAGCCTTGGGATATTTTCCCTGGGTTCTAGAAGCTTCCAAGCACGAGGGCACAGCGAAGGCGCTGGTCCAGCCCTGACTTTTGCGCCATGAGCCGGTGAGCTCTTTCAATTCCAATTTTCACCCGCCCCGTCTCGACTTCTAATTTGAGGAATCACGACAGCCAGTTCTTGAAAACTTTCCCTGGCTGACTGCCTTCCATCCCTCCGGTAGACTGATGATACAAACATTTTTCCTCCTGACCCTATTCTCGAGATCGTAAACTTGATCGGTTTAGTTACGGACCTGCTTTCGAAAGGCGAGGATCTGATTTTTGGATGACTCGATGGCGGTCTCTGCCATTGTGGTTTGGCGCTTGACGTCATCCGTTCCCTTCCCAAGGGTCTTCAAGCTGCTGAGTGTGTTTTTGAATTATGTCAGAGCGCGGATCCAACTAACTGTTCAGCTTTTCTTTGATCCTGTCTTCGAGCTCTTCGTGCATCTTTGCAAGCTCCGTGGTAAGAGTCTGGTGAGTAATCGGGTCCATTGGTAGGAAGGTCTGTGGGTACAGGAGCAGACAAACTCCATGCCTCCAGCAAGTGCCCCCGTGCTGGGACTCACTCGAATCTTTCCCATTTTTTGTCATCTCCACTCAACGAAAAAGCGATGGATAAATATTCTATGGCTATTTCAGCGTTTAGATTTAGCGAAATGGTTTGAGTAGGGCCGGTTAAAGCACCACTTAGCTCGTGCTGTCTGTTCAGCACAGCAAAGCAGTCTGTTCAGATCACCACCATCTTGGATCCTCCCCCCCCTCCCCCCACCCCCCCCCCCCCCCCCCCCGTGCATGACTTTAATCTTCACATAGATGTAGAAAATCAAATTGACTGAGATAGCCATCTGGAAGAATTCACAGAATGTATTCATGACAGTTTCCTGGAATAACAGGTTGTGGATTCAACCAGTGATTGAAATATTTTGGATCTAGCAATGTGTATTGAAGCAGGTTTAAAAAATTGATATCAGAGTAAAAGATCCCCAGGGAAACAGTGGCAGAACTTAACATTCAATTTGAGAGTGAGTAACGTGGGTCAGATACAACTGTGCTAATCATACATGAGGGTGATTATATGGGAGTGAGGGTACAGTTGACTGGGGTGGACAGGGAAAGGAGTTTAGCACAGTAAATATATATCCCGTTGAGAAGGAAGATGCTAGGAAGGGGATAAACAAATTATGATTAATCAGAAGCTTATAGGCAGTATCATAGAACATAGAACATAGAACAATACAGCACAGAACAGGCCCTTCGGCCCTCGATGTTGTGCCAAGCTGTGAACTATTCTCAGCTCTTCCCCCTACACTATCCCAAAATCATCCATGTGCTTATCTAAGGATTGTTTAAATCTCCCTAATGTAGCTGTGTTGACTACCTTAGCAGGTAGGGTATTCCACGCCCTTACCACTCTCAAATTGAAAGAGAAAAAAAAATAGACAAGACAGCAATTTCCGTGGTCAATCAGAGGATTGGGAAATGTAAAAACCAACAAAAAAATTTTAAAAATAACATCGAGAGAGAAAATAAACTATGAGAGCAAACTTAAAAAAAAACATAGAGAGAGAAAATAAACTATGAGAGCAAACTAGCAAGTAACATAGAAATGGATAATAAGAGTTTCTTCAAATTTATGAAAAGAAAGAGCAGCAACTGCAAATATTGGGCACTTAAGATAACAAGGCAGAGGAAATAATAATGGGGAATACCAGGAAATGGCAGAGGAACTGAACAAGTACTTTACAGAGATTGGGATCCCAGAGGATTAGAAAGTGCCAATGTAACACTCTTATTCAAAAAGGGAAAGAGACTAAAACAGATAACTGTCAGCCAGTTAGACTAACATCTGGTCTTGGGGAAAGGTTAGAGTCTATTATAAAGAATGCAATGGCAGAGTATTTAGAAATGCACAATATGATCAAGCAAATTCAGCATGGCTTCAGGAAGAGGAAATCATGTCTGAAAAATGTATTACAGTTCTTTGAGAAGGTAACAGGCAAGATAAGTGATAAGGGAACAAATTGAATGTTGAAATTTGAATTTCCAGAAAGCACTTGATAAGGTACTGTGTATAAGGGTACTTAAGGAGAAAGGGTGCTGTGGAGAGTATACTGGCATGGATAGAGGATGGGCTAACTAATAAAAGACACAGAATTGGACTAAAGAGGGAACTTTCAGGTTTGCAAACTGCAATGGGTGGAGTGCAACAGGGAGCAGTATGGTGTCACACCGAGCTATAATGATTTGGCTGAGGAAGGTGAATGTACAATGGCCATATTTGTGGACCACTCAAAAATAAACAGGAATGCAAGCAGTAATGGAAACACAAGGGGTTTTACAGAGGGATATAGGGAGCAAAAACCTAGCAGGTGGAACATCATGTGGGAAAGTCCAAGGTTGTGCACTTTGGCTGGAAGAATACAAGAGCTAAACATTTTTTAAATGAGAAGAGATACAGAAAGCAGCAGCACCGATGGATTTGGGAGTCCTCGTGCATAAACCACAAAAAGCTCGAATCCTTACCTTTATTTGTGAAACACTCACTGCCACCCAGCTTTCCAGTTCCTCCTAGGTTCCTGCTGTCTGAGCATGGGCCTCCCAAAAAACAGATGGAGGCCTTGCAGTTGCCTGGATGGACCCCACTCCAGGAGAGTGTTTCAACAAATCAAACTGTCATTTTTTGAAAGCCCTTCCTCACATTTATATTTGATTAAATCAGGCCATGTTGACTCTGCACTGCTTCCTCTCTCAATCCTTTGTAGCTTTCCTCCCATCGCTGCTAGGGACCAATATTGTCAGTACTTGCAAAAAACATCTTAACACTCTTGTCACCACATCTCTGCAAGGATAATACTCATCACCAGATAAGGAGACACCTCGAGCACTGAGAATTGCTTGACAAGCTCCTATCCTGTGATGTTGACCAGTACACCATGTCAACCAGTTACAACACAAAGGCTCAATGTCACTGTCACACTAATAGAGTCATACAGCACTGAAACAGACCCCTCAGTCCAAGTTGTCCATGCCGACCATAATCCCAAACAAAACTAGCCCCACTTGCCTGCACTTGGCCCATATCTCTCCAAACTCTTCTTATTCATCTACTTCTCTAAATGTCTTTTAATCATTGTAACCGTACCTGCATCCATCACTTTCTTTGAAAGTTCATTCCACATGCAAACCACTCTCTGTGTAAAAACAGTGCCCCTTATGTCTTTTTTAATTCTTCTCTTCTCATATGTATGCCCCTGATCTTGAACTTCCCCACTTAGGGAACAGGTGCCTCCCATTGGCCTTATCTCTACCCTACATGATTTTATAAATCTCTATAAGGTCGCACCTCAGTCTCCTATGCTTCAGTGCAAAAAGTCCTCATCTATCAAGCCTCTCCTTATCAGTCAAACCTTCCATTCCTGCCAACATCCTGGTAAAGCCTTTCTGAACCTTCCCCGATGTAATTATATCCTTCCTATAACTGCTCGACCAGAACTGTGTACAGTACTCCACAAAAGACCCTTTCAATGTCCTGTACAATCTCAACATGATGCCCAAACTCCTAAAGGCAAAAGTGGGAACTGCGGATACTGGAGATTAGAGTCAAGATTAGAGTGTTGCTGAGAAAGCACAGCAGGTCAGGCAGCATCCGAGGAGCCCAAACTCCAATACTCAATGGTCTGAGCAATGAAGGCAAGCATGTTAATTGCCCTTGAACTCAGTGGTCTTTTCAGGGACAGCAAAAGGGTCAACCATTTTGCTGTGGGTCTGGAGTCACGTGTCGGCCAGACCAGGTAAGGATTTCCGATTTCCTTCTAACTGCCCTGTCTACCTGTGTCACAAATTTCAAGGAATCATGGACCTGCAATGGTTTGTCTTGTGATGTAGGACAGGTTTCTCCCCAGCCCTGTGGAACTCTGTTGCAGACAGTACATGCTTGATGAGTGGTACAAAACTGCCCCCTTTTTCACTGATGGGCTAATTCTCTTCAGTACTTAGAGTATTTTGCTTTGTCGAGCACATTGTAAAAATGGGATTGGGGAATGAGATGAGGGAAGGTGATACGGACAGTCCAGCGGCAATGCCCATCCAGTCAATACTGTGAGACTTGACAGCGGTAAAATGGCAACTTCCCTCCCCCGCTTCTGATTTCAAGGCTCCAAGTGGAAGGTATAAAAATTGGATCCTCGTGTTTAATCAGTTTATATTTAGAAAGCGAGGGTCAACAATGAGCTCAAACTGAAGGCAGCAACTGAAAACAGTTTGTTTTTTTGTTTGCAAAATTTGAAATCACTGGTCAACATTTCTCCACAGATTACAGAGTTGGACTTCCGATGAGAAAGGCATTGCATAGCCTCTTAAAGCTCACAATTCTAGTACGTTAACCCTCTCGCAGAATTAATTATCTGATTACATTCTGGATTACACTAATCTCTTTGCCTTTATTTTTTTATGTCTGGTCACATTCAAAGTTATATTCAAAGTTCTAAAGAAAAAGTATCCAAATGATATGCAGCACAGTAACAGAGGTGACATCTCAAGCCGACGGAGATTAGATTGATACCAATATACCAGGCCTATGCAGAATGACTATCTATCATCTTCAAGGTAGTCAGGAATCTGACCGAATACTGTCCGTGTGTCTGGATGTCTACAACTCCAACAGCACTCAAGAAGTTTGATACCATCCAAGACAAAGCAGCCCCCTTCATTGGCATCACATCCACAAACATCCCCTCCGTCTGTCACCACCACTCACTAGTAACAGTGTGTACTATCTACAAGGTGCACTGCAGAAGTTCTCCAAACCCCCCTAACATTGTTTTTAATCTCCTTTGGGATGTGGGCATCACTGGCACAGCCAGCATTTGCTGCCTGTCCCTAATTGCCCTTGAACTCAGCAGCATGTTTGGTCTTTTCAGGGGACAGCAAAAGGGTCAACCATGTTGCTGTGGGTCTGGAGTCACATGTAGGCCAGACCAGGTAAGGATGGCAGATTTCCTTCCCTGAAGAACATAAATGAGTTAGGTTTCTTTTACGTCAACTGACGATAGTTTCATGTCATCATTACTGACACAAGATTTATCTGCCAGATTTATCAAGAGCGAACTGAAGCCATGTACTCAGGGCAGTAACATGGGTCTCTAAATTACCAGGAGAAAGTGAGGTCTGCAGATGCTGGAGATCAGAGATGGAAATGTGTTGCTGGAAAAGCGCAGCAGGTCAGGCAGCATCTAGGGAACAGGAGAATCGATGTTTCGGGCATTAGCCCTTCTTCAGGAATTAGCCCATTTCCTGAAGAAGGGCTAATGCCCGAAACGTCGATTCTCCTGTTCCCTAGATGCTGCCTGACCTGCTGCGCTTTTCCAGCAACACATTTCCATCTCTGAATTACCAGGCCAGTAACATTGCAGCTACACTACTCTAGCCTCAAATCATGGGATCTGTGAGATGAAGATAATATGATAGTATACATTAAGTTAAAGAACAGAAAGCAGCCAGATTAGGAATGAATAGGACATTTTCTGGTTGGAAAGGTGGGCAAGGACAGGAAAGCATTAGCGCTGGACTTTTTCCTCTCTCTTGGGGGATGAGGGCTTCACTGGCAATGAAGACACTTAATTCCCGTGAGGAAGGGTCACTCAACCTGAAACGTTAACTCTAATTTCTCTCCACAGATGCTGCCAGACCCGCCGAGTTTTTCCAGCAATTTCTGTTTTTATCTCTGATTTAAAGCATCCACAGTTCTTTCAGTTTTTACTTAACTACCCTCCCTACTGTTGGGCCGAAGGGTGCGTATTGCCTCTTGAAACACCGCTATTCCCGTGCTATGGATTGGCCTTAGAGGAAGAATTCCAGGATATTGGAGAGTCTACAACTAGAGGGTATAGGTTTAAGGTGATACGGGAGAGATATAAAAGAGGGGCAACTTTTTCACGCAGAGGGTGGTATGTGTATGGAAGGAGCTGCCAGAGGAAGTGGTGGAGGCTGGTACAATTGCAACATTTAAAAGGCATCTGGATGGGTATATGAATAGGAAGGGTTTGGAGGGATATGGGCCGGGTGCTGGCAGGTGGGACTAGATTGGGTTGGGATATCTGGTCGGCATGGACAGGTTGGACTGAAGGTTTGGTTTCCGTGCTGTACATCTCTACGACTCTATGATGCCAATGAAGCAGGCTGCTTTGTCCTGGATGGTGTCAAACTTCTTGAGTGCTTTTAGAGTTGCACCCACCCAGGCAGGATTTGGTCAGATTCATGACTCATGGCTTAGAAGATAATAGACAGTCATAGGCCTGGTATATGGCCACAAGCTACATCAATTACTTGGTGGAAGGGATTCCTGATGAAAAGATGATGCCTGAAATGTTGATTCTCCTGCTCCTCGGATGCTGCCTGACCTGCTGTGCTTTTCCAGCAACACACTTCTCGACTCTGACCCTTCAGCATCTGCAGCCCTCACTTTCTCTTAGTGGAAGGGACCAAATACAAGGTCTCAACATTTGTTGACGATACAAAACTCAACGAAAAATGTGGCTGTGAAGAGGAGGGTGACAAAGGATAAAGATGGTTGAGTGAGTGGGCAGAGCTACAGCAGATGGAATGCAATATGGTGATTTGTGAGTGCACCCAGTTTAGCGGGAAGCACGTTGTTGACAAAATGAGAGATAAGTAAATGTTCCTTGTGAGGGACTTGGTTAATGTGTACACGAGTTTCAGAAATTTAACAGGATTTGTCACAGCAGTTAACAAGGCAAATGGCATGTTGCCCTTGATTGCCGGTGGGAATGAGTGTGAGTAAGGACATTCAATTACAATTACATAAGGCTTTGGGGAATACTCATATTGTGAGCAGTTTTAAGTTTCCTTATCCAAGGAAGGATATAGCTGTCTTTGAGGATTTGTATTGAAGATTAGATTAGATTACTTACAGTGTGGAAACAGGCCCAACAGGTTCACACCGCCCCGCCGAAGCGCAACCCACCCATACCCCTACATTTACCCCTTACCTAACACTACGGGCAATTTAGCATGGCCAATTCACCTGACCTACACATCTTTCGACTGTGGGAGAAAACCGGAGCACCCGGAGGAAAACCACGCAGACACGAGGAGAACGTGCAAACTCCACACAGTCAGTCGCCTGAGGCGGGAATTGAACCCGGGTCTCTGGTGCTGTGAGGCAGCAGTGCTAGCCACTGTGCCAACGTGCCGCCCACAATGCTTTCAATCAATTGCTAATGTTACTGTGTAAGAGGAGATGGTTTAGATAATAAAGTGGTCTCACTGAAACATGCCTGACTCATCAGGAATTTGATAAGATAGAGCCCATCTCTTGTCTCCCCCAATGCCTGCCCAAGTCAGGGTCAAAATTCTGATACACCCTCCCTACATCACGTGGACCGCAGCGGTTTGAGACAGCAGCTCACCCCGCTGTCTCAAGGGGGAAATTAGGGATGTGTAACAGATGTTGGCCCAGTGACACCCACATCCTGTGAATGAACTACGGGATGTCATTTGAGGTTAGGGTCTTGGCCATTGAGGACGGAGAAATCTCTTCACTCTGAGGGTAAAGGGTCTCGGTAACTCCGTCAAGCAGCTGTGGTGCTCAGTCGATCCACACTCCCTAAGCAAGTTAGGGGTTATGGAACTAAAGGTTTAGGTAGAAAATTGGCTGTGATCTAATCATTGGCTCAGGGGACTACGTATATGATTCCTGCTGTTTCTTATACTCGCATGTCTTGAGGCAATTTATTCTATCGTCTAATAAAATGATGCTTGAAAATTCTCATCGAACATCCTCTTAGCTGAGGCACTGGATGCATTCTCATGTAGCTTATAATTTTCAGCATTCCTTTGATCTTTCCTGAGTATTCTGTGCTTCAGTGAATAAATCCTCATGTACAGTCCTTCAATGAATGCAAGTTAATGCTATTATTCGTTAAGCCTCTTACTGTTACTAATTACATCGATTTACAGGCCAAGCTTGTAGCACTCAGAATCACAGCGTTGTTACAGTACAGAAAGAGGCCAGTCAGCCCATCATTGGTTCTATCCCCAGTGCCAATCTCCTGCCTTTTCCCCATGTCCCTGCACACATTTCTATCCAAATAACCATCCAATACCCTCTGAAATGCCTCAATCGAACCTGCCTCCACCACATTTCCATGCAGTGCATTTCATACCCTAACTACTCACTGTGTAAATCTATATCCTCTTGATTTTTTTTCTTCTGGGAGTAGGAGCATTTCTCCCTATCTACCCGGTAAAAACAATGACTGCAGATGCTGGAAACCAGATTCTGGATTAGAGGTGCTGGAAAAGCACAGCAGTTCAGGCAGCATCCGAGAAGCCCTATCTACCCCACTCACGATATTGAAGCCCTCTCTCAAATCTCCTCTCAGCCTTCTTCTCTCCAAAAGGAACAGTCCAAACCTCTTCAATCTAACTTCATAGCAGAAGTTTCTCATTCCTGGAGCCAGTTTTGTAAATTGCTTCTGTTCTGCCTCTCCAAAGTGTACACAATACTCTAGCTAAGAACTGACAAGTATCGTGGACAGGCTCAAATTCACCTTGCTCTTTTATTCCAGGTCCCTATCAGTAACGTCAAGGTCGCTGTAAGCTTTATTAATTGCTTTCTCCACCTTCAATGATCTGTGCACATGTATGCCCAGGTCCCTCTACTCCAGCACCCCCTTTCGAATTGTACCCCCTGTTTTATACGGCCTTTGATGTTCTTCCTCCCAAAGAGTGTAACCTCACACATCTCCACATTGAACTTCACCTGCCACCTATCCGGCCACTCCACCAACCTGTCAATGTCCTTTTGGATCTCCACACTGTTCTCCTTGTGGTTTCATGTCATCTGCAAACTTTGAAACTGCCCACTGCACAGCAAGATCCAGATCATTCATATAGATCAAGAAAGCCACAGTACCAATCCTGTGGAGTCAACTTCAAAGTGAGTTTTGAGAAGATTTGTATCGCATGAGGTCCACTGAAGATGTTACCTAGTAAGGTAGCGAAACATCTGGAAATGTACCTTTCAGCTCAGCGAGCAAACCTACATCCACTCTACTTTAAAGCATTTTCCCGTCTGAAAACTATCCATTGACCACGTTCTGTTCCCTGTCAGTCAGCCAATTCTGTCTCCACATTGCTACTGTCCCTTTTATACCGTGGCCTATACATTTCCTGACAAGTCTGTTGTCTGGAATTGTATTAAACATCTTCTGGAAATCCGTGGAGACCACATCACTGGCATTACTCTCACCATCCCTTTCCGTTACCTCTTCAAAAAACTCCAGAGGTTTAATAAAACACAATTTCACCTTTAGAAATCCATGCTGATTTTTCCATGTGACTAATAACTCTATCCTGAATAATTGTCTCTAGAAGCTTTCCCATCGCTGAAGCTAAACCGACTGGCCTGTAAATTTCGTGATTATCTCACAATCTTTCTTGAACAAGGCAGTAATATCTACAATTCTCCAATCTTCTGGTATCCATTCCCCGGGGAAGACAATTACGGCCAGTGCCCAGCAACTTCTATTTGCATTTCCTTCAAAATCCTTGTGTGCATCTCCTCCAATCCCTAAACAGTCCATTCTTCCCCACCTGCCACAAGCCTCCAGTCCAAAAAATAACCTTCCACTACCACCAACTGTCTCCTACCATCAAGCCAATTTTGTACCCATCTGGCAAACTCTCCCTGAATCCCCTGCGATCTAACTTTAGTGATTAGTCTACCATGTTGAATGTTGTCAAAGGTTTTACTAAAGTCCATGTAGACAACTTTTACCACCCTGCCCTCAGTCGCTTTGGTTACGTTCTCAAAAACCTCAGTCACGTTTGTGAGACACGATTTTCCCACGCACAAAACCATGCTGACTATCCCTAATGGGTTCTTGCCTTTCCAAATGCATACAAATCCTATCTCTAGAATCCCCTCCAACAACCTACCCGCCACCAATTTCAGACACACGGGTCTATAGTTCCCAGGCTTCTCCTTACAGCCTTTCTTAAATAAAGGCACCTTGTCAGCCAAGTTCCAGGCCTCTGGCATCTCATCCGTGGCTGTAACTGATACAAATATCTCTGCTGGGGCGTCCCCACAGTTTCTTGGAGATAGTGAGGAGTGCAGATGTTGGAAAGTCAGAATTGATAAAATGTGGAGCTGGAAAAGGCCTAGCAGGTCAGGCAGCAGCAGAACAGCAGGAGAGTCAATGTTCCAAGCAGGTCCTGCTTGACCCGCTGTGTTTTTATCTAACACCACAATTAATCAGCCCTGCAATTTCTTCCCTAACGTCCTACAATGCCCTGATTGGGTCCCAGGGATTTATCCCCTTTCATGTTTTTCAATAGCTCCAGCACTTCTTGAGTGTTTTCAAGACATCAATATTTATTTCCCCAGTTTCCCTAGCCCTTATTTTTTTCCTCCACAGCTAAAAACTTATACAAAATCTCTCCCATCTCCTGTGGTTCTACACATAGATGACTTTGTTGATTTTAAGGGGCTATATTCTCTCCCTAGTTGCTCTTTTGCCCTTAATGTACTTGCAGGATCTCCTTGGATTATCCTCAACATTATCTGCCGAGACTATATCATATCCCCATTTTGCCCTCCTGATTTCCCTTTTAAGAATGACCCTATTCCCCTTATACTCTCAAGAGATTCACTTGATCCTAGTTGTCTGTACATAATTTATGATTCCTTCTTATTTTTGATCAGAGCCTCAATATCATTATTTGTCCATTGTTCCCTGCTCTTACCAGCCTTATCCTTCACTCTAACAGGAACATAATGCCTCTGAACTCCTGTTACCTCACTTTTGAAAGCCTCACACTTGCCAGTCGTCCCTCTACCTGTGAAAAAATCTACTCCAATCAACTCTTGAAAGTTCCTGTCTCATACCATCAAAATTTACCTTACCTCAATTAAGGACTTTAACTTTTATATAAGGTCTATCCTTTTACATAACTGCTTTACATAAATCAATAGAATTATGATCACTGGTCCCAAAGTACTAACACTTGCCCTGTCTTATTTCCCAAGAGAAGGCCACATTTTACTCCTTCGCTTCTCGGTATATCTACATATTGATAAAGAAAATGTGCTCACCAGCTTGTGATGGCAATTGGGAATGTAGTGCTTGGAAGGGGATTTGAGGCAGGAAACCTTACAACTTTTATAAAGTAATTGGATGAGCATTTGAAATACAAGGGTGCAGGCTTTAGCTGGTTTCCCATCCAAATACTAACCAGGCCTGAGACTGCTTACTTTCCAAAGTCAGGCCAGAGGTGAGTATCGATGTTCATTTTTAAAATTAATACGGCCACCAATCATCCATTTGACAAAGTAAACACTTAACATGCACTGTACTTGCCAATAACAAAAGGGAAGGGAAGGGAAAGAGGGAGGAGTTTAAATTAAAATGAAGTTGGTGGGGAAATAATAAGTCAAAATGAGTGCGGTGCTGGAAAAGCACAGCATGTCAGGCAGCATCTGAGGAGCAAGAAAATTGACGTTTCGGTCAAAAGCTGTTCATCAGGAATCAATAATAAGGAATAATAAGGGGGAAATAATAAGACCATAAGACATAGGAGCAGAAATTAGGCCATTCGACCATTGACTCTGCTCCAAGTCAATAGACAATAGACAATGGGTGCAGGAGTAGGCCATTCTGTTAACAGTTTTAGGATCGTTAACTAAGAAAAGTTACACTGACAATGGAGACAGTCCAGAGAAGGCTCACTGGACTGGTCTTGAGTATGGAAGGATTGTCTAGGAGGAGTGTTTGAGTAATTGGGTTTGTACTCATTGGGATTTAGAAGAATGAGAAGTGACCTTGTTGAAACATACAAACTCTTAGAGGACTTAACAGATGAAGAAATGTTGTTTCTCCTTGTGGGAGAGTCTAGGACTGGAGGGCATCATCTCAGAGTGAGGTACTTTAACTGAGATGGGAAGGAGTTTCTTCTCTCAGAGGAGAGTGAATCTATAGAATTCCTCACCACAGGGGGCTGGGCCATGAAGCATATTCAAGGCCAAAATAGTTTTTTAATCAGTCAGCGAGGAGATCGAGGGTTAGAGGGAAAAGTGGAGTTGAAGGTTATCAGATCAGGAAAAAGTGAGGACTGGAGATGTTGGAGATTCAGAATCGAAAAGTGCGGTGCTGGAAAAGCACAGCCGGTCAGGCAGTATCCGAGGAGCAGGAGAGTCAACGTTTCGGGCATAAGTTCTTCATCTGAGAAACAGAGTAGAGTCCAGGAGCTGAGATGCCTAGTTTTGCTCCTACATTTTATCATCTTAATACTGGGCACAAGGGATCAAGGAGGGAACATGGGCGGTTTAAGACATGCTCATTCTTTGCTTTAAATGCTGCTGGCCTTTCAAAATGGTGGCCACCTGACTGACAGTTCACTTTTATACTCAGTTCCGATTACAGAGGAATTCAAAGGTCAGCCTACACGTTATCACCATGGCAGGTTTTAAAGAGTGTCTAGGAGATGTGGAGAGAATTATGGAGAATATCTCAGAACTTGGGACCTTAATAACTGAAGGTGCAGTTCTGAGTCGGGGAGGGGGGACAGGTAACTAACGTCAGCCACCGTTGGCAAGTCATAATCAGAGCAGTGTGCATCACCATGAAGCCTGTGGGACTGAGAGATGATCACACAGATAGGGATTGGAAAATAAAGAGGTTACTTCAAAAGTGCAATAGATTTAAGATTCAACCGCCATTTAACCAAGGCAAAAGATGCAAGAAAGCCCAGGGAGAAGGTGAGTGATATGGAAAATCCCTCAGGAAAGATCACAAGAAGAAAGACTTGAAACGCTAACTCTGTTTTCTCTCTCCACAGAGAATCATAGAGTCATAGAATCATAGAATCCCTACACTGTGGAAACAGGCCTTTCGGCCCAACAAGTCCACACCGATCCTCTGAAGAGTAACCCACCCAGACCCATTCCTCAACCCTATATTGCCACTGACTAATGCACCTAACCCACACATCCCTGAACACTATGAGCAATTTAGCCAGGCCAATTCACCTGACCTGCACATCTTTGGATTGTGGGAGGAAACTGGAGCATCCGGAGGAAACCCACGCAGACCCGGGGAGAACGTGCAAACTCCACACAGACAGTTGCCCGAGACTGGAATCAAAGCCGGGTCCCTGGCGCTGTGAGACAGCAGTGCTAGATGGACCGGCTGAGTTTCTCCAGCAATTTCTGATTTTGTCCCAGGAAAGATCCAATCTCCATATTCACCATTTTGGGGGGGGGTTGAACTTAACGTCGCTTTTCCATTCGAGTGAGGGATACACGCACCAACCAACCCAAGCGCCCCATGGCTGAACACTTTAACTCCCCCTCCCACTCTGCCAATGACATGCAGGTCCTTGACCTCCTCCATCGCCAGACCCTGGCCACACGACGCTTGGAGGAAGATCGCATCATATTCCGCCTAGGAACCCTCCAACCACATGGGATGAATGTAGATTTCTCCAGTTTCCTAATTTCCCCTCCCTCCACCTTATCTCAGTCCCAACCCCCAGATTCAGCACCGCCCTCTTGACCTGCAATCTTCTTCCCGACCTCTCCGCCCCCACCCCCTTTCCGGCCTATCACCCTCACCCTCACCTCCTTCCACCTATCGTATTCCCAGCGGCCCTCCCCCAAATTCCCTCCCCCCTACCTTTTATCTCAGCCCGCTTGGCACACCAGCCTCATTCCTGAAGAAGGGCTTATGCCCGAAAAGTCGATTCTCCTGCTCCTCGGATGCTGCCTGGCCTGCTGTGTTTTTCCAGCACCACACTTTTCAACTCATTCCGGTGATCAGTCAACTTACTTAAGAAAGCATTAATCTGAAAGAGAAGAAAAAAATTAACATGAGAGCCAAGTGGCAGCAAATTTTAATCCAGGGTGACAAGTGTAGACAATAACTACACTACAGTGCTGGAAACACTGATAAATTCAGGGCAGTACAAAATCTGGTCAATACTTTGTTTGATAGCTAAGTGGACACTGGTTCAGCAATGAGCTTACAAGATATTGACTTTTCTTTATGCTGCATAAATGCTTCATAAACAACCCCACAACAGATAAACACCAAGAACTAGCTAAGCTGGACATGGAAACTGCTCAGCACGTCCGTCAGAGGCTTAGCATGAGTCTGGTTGATGTTCAGAGTGCAGATTCTTAATCATAACCATCAGAACATCCTCACTGTATATTGGTCCAGTAATACATAATCCAATTTCTCAGTATCAATTTATATCAGACTGCCAATGATGTACTTGGGTTAATCAGCAGCTACTTTTGCCTGAGTAGGAATGTCAGATTGGCTTCAAAAACTTAAATATAATTAATTAATTAATCTTTAGTTGAAAGTTGTCTCGGTGATTGTGATAATGGAATGACCATCGATTGATGTAAATTATTGTAGATTGGGATAAAGAGCTGGCCTCACCATGACAATAGAACCATTGTTAATTGCCATAAAAAGGCCTATCCGGTCTCACAAAGATCCTTCAGGGAAGGAAATCTGCAGTCCTTAACTGGCCTGGTCTACGTGTGACTCTGGACCCACAGCAATGTGGCTGACTGGTCGGCATGGACGAGTTGGACCGAAGGGTCTGTTTCCGTGATGTTCATCTCTATGGCTCTATGGCTTTTAATTACCTCTGAAATGATCTGTTAAGCCACTCAGTTCGAGGGCGATTAATGAGTAAAGACACCCACTTCTTATAAAAGAAAAGTATTGAAAAATGGTGACTTGGTGCTTCTCTTTCACGTTAGCAAGTCCATACATTTAGCGATACTCTACTGGGACAATCAAGCTCAGGTTGTTGGAGTGATCTTTTTTATGCAGTAACTATGATGTCCTCTTCCGTTTGCCGTTATAAAATGTTCCAAGGTGCTTTACAGAAATGTTACAAAACATTAAATGATACTTAAGAACTATATACAGTAATATTAGGTCAGGTGATGAAAAATGATGCTGAAAATGTAAGTCTTAAAGGGGCAGGGATACTGCTGGAGAAGTTTAAGGATGGAATTCCAGAGCTTGAGGTTATGGCCAACTGGAGTTCACCCATCAACGATGGGGCAATTGAAATTGGGGATGTTCCAAAGGCCGGAATTAGGGGAATTCAGGAGTCACGGAGGCCTCACGAAATGGAGAGTTTACATTGAGAGGGAGGGGTGAGACCATGGGGGGATTTGAAAACAACGTTCAGAATTTTAAAAACAAGGTGCTGTTTGGCTGGGAGCTAGTCTGCACTGGAATGAGTGGGGAAGACACTGCAGATTAAGACAAGGCAGGCAGAGAGGGTATGGGCGATGGCTAGAAAGACCAGCGAAGTAGTCCTCTGAGCCAATCTCACTCCCTCACTAGATTTCCAGTGTGGCTGAGGGTGAGAAGCGTAGCACGATCTGATCTGGTGGCTCTGCACAGAACACAGTTGCCCAGGTCCGTGTTGAGTGGGGGGGGGGGGGGGGGGGGGATTGTTGCAGTGGGTAAGAGAGTAGAAGGGGAGCCGTGGTGGGAAAGTGGATAGTTAGGGGAACAGACAGGTGTTTCTGAGACTGATTCCTGGATGGCGCCTCCCTCATGCCAGGTCAAGCATGCTACAGAGCGGCTCCAGGGCATTCTTTTGGGGATGGGTGAAGAGCCAGACATCATGATCGACATTGGCATCAATGACATAGGAAGGAAGAAGGATAAGGCCTTGAATGTCAAAACTAGAGTTAAGATACCAGATTGCTGGGCCTCTAAGGCAGTCATAGGACATGGGGTTTGGCCATTTCGGTCTAAGACTGTAAGACCATGGATGCAGAGGCAGGCCATTCAGCCCATCAGGTCTGCTCTGCCATTCAACAAGATCATGGTTAATCTGATAAGCCCTCCTTCCACTTTCCTGTCTTGTTGCCCTAATGCTCGATTCCTTTTCTGTTTAGAAATTTATCCATATTGGCCTTGAATATACTTCATGTCCCAAGGAAGGCAATGGCCGAGTGGTATTATCACTGGACTGTTATTCCAAAAACTCAGGCAACGTTCTGGGCATGCAGTTCAATCCTGCCATGGTAGATGGTGGAAGTTGAATTAAGAAACTAATAATGACCATGTATCGATTGTCAGAAAAACTCATCTGGTTCACTAATGTCCGTTAGCGAAAGCACTCTGCCATCCTTACTTGGTCTGGCCTACATCTGACTCCAGACCCACAGCAATGTGGTTGACTCTTAGCTACCCTCTGGGCAATTAGGGATGGGCAATGAATGCTGGCCTAACCAGTGATGCCCTCATCCTGTGAATGAATTTTAAAAAAAGACAATCAGACAAATTGAGTGAGTGGACAAGACAGAACTGAAGGAATATAATGTGAATGAGTGTGAAATTATCCACTTTGGTGAGAGGAATGAAGGTACAAAGTAGTTCTTAAATGCTGAGAGATTGGAAATTGTTATCTAAAGTGACTGAAAATCCTTTCTCAAAAGTCACTGTAGGTGCAGCAAGCAATTCGGATTGCAAACGGCATATTAGGTTTTATCGAAAGAGGATTTGAGTGTAGCGTCACGCCTCACTGAGGTAACACGCTGAAAATCAAGACTTGTCACAAAAGAAATACACAAACTCATTCAAACTGCCTGATTTTCAGACCCAGGTTAATAGAAAACATAGACCAGGTTTCTTTACTGAATAAGATATACATTTGTTATTGTATAATTTATTACAGCTAATTAGATTTGAGCTACAGCTAAAAAACAGAAACTAAATTAAATAAACTTGACAAGCTAAAATGAAATGCTAAATAAACTCCCTCTTACCTACAGACAGACTATAAATGGTAATAAGAACATATGAATAGAGAGGAACCTGGAAGAAACAGCTCCTGGGTCTGTATTCATAAAATCTCACGGATTGGTTCTTCTGATTTCTAGTATGTTTCTATTCAACCCTCCTCTTCCAAAAGGAAAATACTGGAAATTGAAACAAGCATCGAAAATGCTGGAGAAACTTTGCTGGCCTGGCAGCATCTGTGGAGAAAGAGAGAGAGAGAGAAACAGAGTTAATGTTTCAAGTTTAGTCTGGCCCTTCTTCAGCACTGAAAGGTGTTGGAAAATGAGGGAGGAGGAGCAAGGGGAACAGATGGGGGGAGAGGCTCAGTGTAAAAGACAAGGGGGATCGTTAATGGTGGTGAAAGAGAAGCAGAGATGTTAGGATGGGTGTGAGTTAAGGTGTGAAAGGGAGGGAGAGGGTCTTCTCTACTAAGAGCAAAATGAACATGTTACAGGCAAACGAAAGCTATGGGGTGGGGGAGTGTGTGGGAGGCAGATGCAGACTGTAAGACGAATACAGCATACATATATTGCAGTCAGCTTCTGAAGTTACCTGTTTCTGAACCAGCACAGCTGGTTCTTTTATGAAACGTCTCTGACTTATCCAGTTCAAAGTCACCACTTCTAGCATCCGCCAAAGGGGAGATAAGTGGCTTTATCAGGTTTAAAGTGGCTTACTGCAGAGAACTGCGAGAGAGAGTTTTTGGCTGCTGCAGACCTGATGGCTTCTCTTAAGATCTGACCTAGTTTCTCTCTGTCTTGCTTACAGACCAACCTGACAACCAATGGCATTATTGCTGGCAACAGTATCAATCGTAACTAGTCCCTCTTCAATAAACCAATCAGCTTCATTTACAAACAACTCCTTGACTCCAGTTCGTCTGCACGTTGCTGGAACCCACAGCTACACAGAAAGAGTTCACAATAGACATTGATTTCCTTTACTTTCAAACATCCTCATAAATCCCTGGGTTTTTGTAAACAGTTCTTTCCCAATCAGTGCACAGTTCTAAAAAAACACAAAAATAATAAAAAAGCATAGTCTTTATGATAGGAGCAAAGAAATCTGGTTTCAATTGTGTGCAAAACTGGTGGGACTGTACATGGATTACAGTGTGCAGCTCTAGTCCCCTTACCTAAGGAAGGATATGGTTAGCATAGAGGGAAAGTAGCAGATTTTCACTAGGTTGTTCCTGGGATGTTGGAACTATCCAATAAGGAGAGACTGAGGAGACCGGGTCTATATTCTCTGGAGTTAAAATGAATGAGAAGTCATAGAAATATACAGAATTCTTCAAGGAACAGACGGGGTAAATGCAGAATGGAGGTTTCCCCTGGTGGTAGTGTCTAGAACAAGGGTACACAGTTGCAGAATAAAATGCAAGCCACTGAGATGATGAGGAATGTCTTCACTCAGAGAATGGTGCCTCTTTACAATTCTCGAGCTCAAAGGGCTGTGGAAGCTCAGTCCTGAAGTAAATTCGAGATGAAAGATTGACTGGTTTCTATCTACTGGGATATTGGGGACTTTGGGATAACGTGGAAATTTGGCTTGAGATAAACAGTCATTATTTAAAATGGGGCTGAATGGTCGACTCTTCCTGTTATGTTCCCAGTGCTGGAGAACATCCAGGAGTGTGTTAGAGGGGCTGGACGGAGACAAGGTTCAGACGTAAGAGAGGTACGTATTGACTTTGGTGGAATTCAGTTCCTCAGGAAGGAATACATTCTACGCACTGTCTTCAGTCTCAGGTTTTAGTACAATGAGGATTGGGTGTTTGGCTGAGCAGGGTAGAGGTAGGTGATCAAAGAGTCATAGAGTCCTATAGCACAGAGACAGGCCCTTTGGCTCAAACTGCTCCATGCTGACCAAAATGTCCGTCCACGCTAACCCCATTTCCCTGCATTTGGCCCGTATCCTTCTAATCCTTTCCTATCCATGTATTTGTCCAAATGCCTTTTAAATGTTGTTAATGTACCCACCTCAACCACTTCCGCTGGCAGCTCATTCCATATGCGTACCACCCTCTGTGTAAAAAAGTTGCCCCTCAGGTTCCCTGTTATTCTTTCCCCTCCAACCTTAAGCTGATCCCCTCTAGTTCTCAATACCCAGTCCTGGGGAAAAGATTGGGCGCATTCACCTTATCCATGCCTCTCATGATCTTATACATTTCTATCCTTTTCTACCCTTCTACATTTACATCCCTTCGGTCTCCCGCGCTCTAAAGAAAAAAGTCTTCGAGGTGATTGTCATTACAGAAATCTATGGCCTTGAGCTTTGCATGTATGTATTTGGAAAACATTCCTTGTGACCTTTAGCAGTATATTTGAAAACATGCCACTAATGCAATACGAGACTCAATCATCGCACATTTTTTGTGAACTATTCACTTCCTAGTAACCTTCACTTAAGATGCAAATCCATTTCACCTGCTGTAAGGTTGCAACATCATCCATTTTGTGCAGATTAATGAGAGCTGTGATTAGAGGCAGCTTGTCAATGAAACCCTACAATAAATTCAGTTGACTTGCACTCTTCCATCTGGAACATGTACTGTCATGTTTAGTAAAAGCACTAGACTGTGGATGTTGGAAATCTGAAATTTAAAAAAAAAACAAGAAGTGCTGGAGAAACTCAGCAGGTCTGCCAGCAACAGTGGAGAGAGGGAGACAGAGTTAATGTTTTGAGTCCAGTATGACTCTTTCTCGGAACTGACAATGTGTTACCAGGTGACAAGACAGGTCAACAAAGGTCGAGCTGTGGATGTAGTGTATGTGGACTTCAGCAAGGTATTTGATGAGGTTCCCCATGGTAGGCTCATTCATAAAGTCAGGAAGTATGGGATACAGGGAGATTTGGCTCCCTAGATTCAGAATTGGCTGGCTGACAGAAGGCAGAGAGTGATTATAGATGGAAAGTATTCTGCCTGGAGGTCAGTGTTGAGTGGGGTCCCACAGGGCTCTGTACTTGGGCCTCTGCTCTTTGTAGTTTTTATAAAGAGGATGAGGAGTTTGAGGGGTGGGGTTAGTAAATTGCCAATGACACAAAGGTTGGAGGTGCCATTGATAGTATCGAGGGCTATCGCAGGCTGCAGTGCGACATAAACAGAATGCAGAGCTGGGCTGAGAAATGGCAGATGGAAGTCAACCTGGGTAAATGTGAAGTGATGCATTTTGGAAGGTCGAACTCGAATGCTGAATATAGGATTAAAGACAGGATTCTTGGCAGTGTGGAGGAACAGAGGGATCTGGGTGTGCAAGTGCATAGATCCCGCAAAGTTGCCACCCAAGTGGATAGGGTTGTTAAGAAAGCATTATGGTATTTTGGTTTTCATTAACAGGGGGATAGAGTTTAAGAGCCACGAGGTTTTGCTGCAGCTCTACAAGTCCCTGGTGAGACCACACTTGGAATATTGTGTCCAGTTCTGGTCTCCCTACTATAGGAAAGATACAGAGGCTTTGGAGAGGGTGCAAAGAAGGTTTACCCGGATGCTGCCTGGACTGGAGAGCTTGCCTTAGGAGGAGAGGTTGAATAAGCTCAGACTTTTCTCTCTGGAGAGAAGGAGGAAGAGAGGAGACCTGATCGAGGTGTACAAGATAATGAGAGGCATAGATACAGTCAATAGCCAGAGACTTGTCCCCAGAGCAGGATTGACTGGCACGAGAAGTCATAGTTTGAAGATATTAGGAGAAAGGTATAAAGGAGACGTCAGAGGTAGGTTCTTTATGCAGAGAGTAGTGAATGCATGGAATGTGTTGCCAGCTGTGGTGGTGGAAGCAGAGTCATTAGGGACATTTAAGAGACAGCTGGACATGCACATGGATAGCAGTGAGTTGAGGGGTGCGTAGGTTAGGTTATTTTATTTTCGATTAGGAATTATCCTTGGCACAACATCGTGGGTCAAAGGGCCTGTCCTGTGCTGTACTTTTCTATGTTCTGTGTTCTACCATTGAACAAGAAGTCATAAAGCTCACAGCCCATCTTTCATGTTCTAGAATCCCAATAATAAGGAAGCAAGCCATTCGGCCCACTGAGTCTGAAGAGTATTCCACCTCGACCCACCCCCTTCCCTGTAATCGTGCATCCCCTGTGGCTAACCCACCTAGCTTGCCCATCCCAGGATGCAATGGGCAATTTCCCATGGCCAATCCACCTACGCTACATATCCTTAGACTGTGGGAGGAAACCGGAACACCAGGAAAACAAACCCATGCAAACACAGGGAGAATGTGCAAACTCCACCCAGACAGCTGCCTGAGGCTGAGATTGAACTCAGGTTCCTGGTGCTGTGAGGCAACAGGCTATTCACTGAGCCACCGTGCTGTTGCAAGAAGGAGCAGTTGGAAAGGATGACGTAAAACATTGAATAAAAGATCTACAGAGGACCCTCGATTATCCAAATACCAATTATCCAAAAATTGGATTATCTGAAGGAGATCTCGTGGTCCCAAAAGAAACATTACATCAAAGATTGTGTCTTTTGTTTACAGTGATTAAAAGTACTGCTGAGAACAGTCCTGGACTGATGAGAATGCAGGCACCGTCTCTAAATGACTAACTGCCCATTCCCTCTCGCTCTCTTTCCACACTTCCCCTGGGGTTCTACACAGGGATGTACCCTAAACCCCCCGCCCCCCGCTTCCCCAGATAATCTCCTGAACATTGTCCTGTACAGGGCAATGGTGGAACCTGTCAAGCATTGCAGTAAAATGGTGTGTGAGTGTGTGTGTGTGTGTGAGTGAGTGTGTGAATGTGTGAGTGTGTGTGCATGTGTGTGTGTGTGTGAGTGAGTGTGAGTGTGTGTGTGTGAGTGTGAGTGTGTGTGTGTGTCAGTGTGTGTGTGAGTGTGTGTGTGTCAGTGTGTGTGTGATTGTGTGTGCGAGTGTGTGATTGTGTGTGTGTGAGTGTGTGTGTGTGAGTGTGTGTGTGTGAGTGTGTGTGTGAATGAGTGTGTGAGGGTGAGTGTGTGAGTGAGCATGTGTGTGATTGAGTGTGTGTCTGTGAGTGTATGTGTGTGAGTGATGTGTGAGTGAGCGTGTGTGTGTGAGTGAGTGTGTGTGAGTGAGTGTGTGTGTGAGTGTGTGTGTGTGAGTGTGTGAGCATGTGAGTGTGTGTGAGTGAGTGTGCGAGTGAGTGTGTGTGTGCGTGAGTGAGTGTGTGTGTGAATGAGTGTGTGAGGGTGAGTGTGTGAGTGAGCATGTGTGTGATTGAGTGTGTGTCTGTGAGTGTATGTGTGTGAGTGATGTGTGAGTGAGTGAGCGTGTGTGTGAGTGTGTGTGTGAGTGAGTGTGAGTGAGCATGTGTGTGTGTGAGTGTGTGAGCATGTGAGTGTGTGTGAGTGAGTGTGCGAGTGAGTGTGTGTGTGCGTGAGTGAGTGTGTGTTTGAGTGAGTGAGTTTGTATGAGTGAGTGTGTGAGTGAGCATGTGTGTGTGAGTGAGTGTGTGTGAGTGAGTGTGTGAGTGAGTGTGTGTGTGTGAATGAGTGTGTGAGTGAGCATGTGTGTGATTGAGTGTGTGTCTGTGAGTGTATGTGTGTAAGTGAGTGTGTGAGTGAGCGTGTGTGTGAGTGTGTGAGTGAGTGAGTGTGTGTGTGAGAGTAAGTGAGTTTGTGTGAGTGAGTGTGTGAGTGAGCATGTGTGTGTGAGTGAAGGTTTAGTGAGCGTGTGTGTAAGAGTTTGTGCATGAGTGAGTGAGTGTGGGAGTGTGAATGTGTGTGTGTGAGTGAGATTGTGTGTGTGTGTGAGTGAGTGTGTGTGTGAGTGAGTGTGTGTGTGAGTGCGAGCGAGTGAGTGTGTGTGTGTGTATGTGTGTGTGTGAGTGAGTGTGTGAGTGAGCATGTGTGTGTGAGTGAGTGAGTGTGTGAGTGAGCGTGTGTGCATGTGAGTGAGTGTGTGAGTGAGCGTGTGTGTGATTGAGTGTGTGTCTGTGAGTGTATGTGTGTGAGTGAGTGTGTGAGTGAGCGTGTGAGTGAGTGTGCGAGTGAGTGAGTGTGGGGGTGTGAGTGAGCGTGTGTGTGATTGAGTGTGTGTCTGTGAGTGTATGTGTGTGCGTGAGTGTGAGTGAGTGTAGTGTGTGAGTGAATGTGTGTGTGTGAGTGAGCGTGTGTGTGTGAGTGTGAGTGAATGTATGTGTGTGAGGGAATGTTTGTGTGAGAGTGAGTGAGTGTGTGTGTGAGAGTGAGTGTGTGTGTGTGAGGGAATGTTTGTGTGTGAGTAAGTGAGTGTGTGTGTGTGAGTGAGTGTATGTGTGTGTGCGTAAGTGTGTGTTTGTGAGTGTATGTGTGTGAGTGAGTGTAGTGTTTGTGTGTGTGAGTGTATGTGTGTGTGTGTGAGTAAGTGAGCGTGTGAGTGAGCGTGTGTGTGAGTGAGTGAGTGTGTGAGTGAGTGTGTGAGTGATTGAGTGTGTGTCTGTGAGTGTATGTGTGTGAGTGGGTGTGTGAGTGAGCGTGTGTGTGAGTATGTGTGTGTGAAGTAAGTGAATTTGTGTGCGTGAGTGTGTGAGTGAGCATGTGTGTGTGTGAGTGAGGGTTTAATGAGCGTGTGTGTGTGTGAATGTGTGCGTGATTGAGTGAGTGTGGGAGTGTGAATGTGTGTGTGAGTGAGATTGTGTGTGTGTGAGTGAGTGTGTGAGTGAGCGTGTGTGTGAATGAGTGTGTGAGTGAGCGTGTGTGTGAGTGAGTGTGTGTGAATGAGTGTGTGAGTGAGCGTGTGTGTGTGAGTGTGTGTTTGAGTGAGTGAGTTTGTGTGAGTGAGCATGTGCGTGTGTGTGTGTGAGTAAGTGAGTGTGTGAGTGAGCATGTGTGTGTGTGAGTGAGTGTGTGAGTGAGCATGTGTGTGATTGAGTGTGTGTCTGTGAGTGTATGTGTGTGAGTGAGTGTGTGAGTGAGTGTGTGTGTGTGAGTGAGTGAGTGTGTGTTTCCTGAGTGAGTTTGTGTGAGTGAGTGTGTGAGTGAGCATGTGTGTGTGTTAGTAAGTGAGTGTGTGAGTGTGTGTATGCGCATGTGTGTGTGTGTGAGTGAGTGTGTGTGAGTGAGCGTGTGTGTGATTGAGTATGTGATTGTGAGTGTATGAGTGAGTGTGAGTGAGTGTAGTGTGTGAGTGAGTGTGTGTGTGTGAGTGAGTGTATGTGTGTGTGAGTGTGTGAGTGAGTGTGTGAGTGAGCGTGTGTGTGTGAGTGAGTGACTGTGTGTTTGAGTGAGTGAGTTTGTGTGAGTGAGTGTGTGAGTGAGCATGTGTGTGTGTGAGTAAGTGAGTGTGTGAGTGTGTGTGTGAATGTGCATGTGTGTGAGTGCGTGTGATTATGTGTGTGTGTGTATGTGTGAATGTGTGTGTGTGAGTGTGAGTGTGTGTGTGTTTGTGTGTGTGAGTGTGTGTGTTTGAGTGATTGTGTGTGTGTCTGTGTGGGTGAGTGTGTGTGTGTGAGAGTGTGAGTGTGTGAGTGAGTGTGTGTGTGTGTGTGAGTGAGTGTGTATGTGAGTGTGTCTGTGTGTGTGAGTGTGTGTGTGTTTGAGTGAGTGTGTGTGAGTGTGTGAGTGTGTGTGAGTGTGTGAATGTGCATGTGTGTTTGTGAGTGTGTGTGTGTGAGTGTGTGAGTGTGTCTGTGTGTGTGAGTGTGTGTGTCTGAGTGTGTGAGTGTGTGTGTGTGTGTGAGTGCATGTGATTTTGTGTGTGTGTATATATGTGTGAATGTGTGTGTGTGAGTGTGTGTGAGTGTGTGTGTGTCTGTGTGTGAGTGTGTGTGTTTGAGTGAGTGTGTGTGTTTGTCTGTGTGTGTGAGTGTGTGTGTGAGTGTATGAGTGTCTGCGAGTGTGTGTGTGTCTGTGTGTGTGAGTGAGTGTGAGTGACTGTGTGTGAGTGAGTGTGTGAGTGTGGGTGTGTGTGTGTTTGTGTGTGAGTGTGAGTGTGTGAGTATGTGTGTGTGAGTGAGTGTGTATGTGTGTGTGTGAGATTGTGTGTGTGAGTGTGTGAGTGTGTGTGTGAGTGTACGTGTGTGTGAGAGTGTGTGTGTGTGAGTGTGTGTGAGTGCGTGAGTTTGTGTGAGTGTGGGAGTGTGTGTGTGCGTGTGTGTGAGTGAGTGTGTGTGTTTGTGAGTGTGTGTCTGTGTGTGTGAGAGTGTGAGTGAATGTATGTGTGTGAGGGAATGTTTGTGTGACAGTGAGTAAGTGAGTGTGTGTGTGTCTGAGTGAGTGTGTAAGTGTGTGAGTAAGTGAGTGTGTGTGTGAGTGAGTGTATGTGTGTGTGAGTGTGTGTGAGTGCAGTGTGTGTGTGAGTGTGTGAGTGAGTGTGTGTGTGTGTGTGTGTGTGTGTGTGAGTGAGTGTATTTGTGTGTGAGTGTGTGAGTAAGTGAGTGTGTGAGTGAGCGTGAGTGTGTGTGTGTGAGTGAGTGTATGTGTGTGTGAGTGTGTGTGTGTGAGTAAGCGTGTGTGTGATTGAGTGTGTGTCTGTGAGTGTATGTGAGTGAGTGTGTGAGTGAGCGTGTGTGTGAGTTAGTGAGTGTGTGTATTTGAGAGTAAGTGAGTTTGTGTGAGTGAGTGTGTGAGTGAGCATGTGTGTGTGAGTGAGGGTTTAATGAGCGTGTGTGTGTGTGAATGTGTGCGTGAGTGAGTGAGTGTGGGAGTGTGAATGTGTGTGTGAGTGAGTGTGTGTGTGTGAGTGTGCGTGTGTGTGAGTGAGTGTGTGTGTGTGAATGTGTGTGTGAGTGAGTGTGTGTGAGTGAGTGTGTGAGTGAGCGTGTGTGTGCGAGTGAGTGTGCGCGTGTGGGTGAGCGTGTGTGTGAGTGAGTGTGTGTGTGTGTGAGTGTGAGTGAATGTATGTGTGTGAGGGAATGTTTGTGTGAGAGTGAGTGTGTGTGTGTCTGAGTCAGTGAGTGTGTAAGTGTGTGAGTAAGTGAGTGTGTATGTTAGTGAGTGTATGCGTGTGTGAGTGAGTGTATGTGTGTGTGTGTGAGTAAGTGAGCATGTGAGTGAGTGTGTGTGTGAGTGAGTGTGTGAGTGAGTGTGTATGTGATTGAGTGTGTGTCTGTGAGTGTATGTGTGTGAGTGAGTGTGTGAGTGAGCGTGTGCGTGAGTTTGTGAGGGAGTGAATGTGTGTGTGTGAGAGTAAGTGAGTTTGTGTGAGTGAGTGTGTGAGTGAGCATGTGTGTGTGAGTGAGGGTTTAATGAGCGTGTGTGTGTGTGACTGTGTGCGTGAGTGAGTGAGTGTGGGAGTGTGAATGTGTGTGTGAGTGAGTGTGTGAGTGAGTGTGTGAGTGAGCGTGTGTGTGTGAGTGATTGTGAGTGAGTGTGTGAGTGAGCGTGTGTGTGTGAGTGAGTGTGTTTTTGAGTGAGTGAGTTTGTGTGAGTGAGCATGTATGTGTGTGAGAGTGTGTGTGAGTGAGCATGTGTGTGATTGAGTGTGTCTGTGAGTGTATGTGTGTGAGTGAGTGTGTGAGTGAGCGTGAGTGTGAGTGAGTGTGTGATTGTGAGTGTATATTTGTGCATGAGTGTGAGTGAGCATGTGTGTGTGTGTGTGAGTGAGTGTGTGTGTGAGTGTGTGTGTGAGTGTGTGTGTGTGAGTGAGTGTATGAGTGTGTGAGTGTGTGAGTGAGTGTGTGAATGAGCATGTGTGTGTGTGAGTGAGTGAGTGTTTGAGTGAGAGAGTTTGTGTGAGTGAGTGTGTGAGTGAGCATGTGTGTGTGTGAGTAAGTGAGTGTGTGAGTGTGTGAATGTGCATGTGTGTGTGTGTGAGTGAGTGTGTGTGTGTGAGTGTGTGTGTGAGTGTGTGTGTTTGTGTGTGTGAGTGTGTGTGTGTGAGTGTGTGTGTTTGAGTGAGTGTGTGTGTGAGAGTGTGTGTGAGTGTCTGTGAGTGTGTGTGTGTGAGAGTGTGAGTGTGTGTGTGTGAGTGAATGTGTGTGAGTGTGTGAGTGTGTGTGAGTGTGAATGTGCATGTGTGTGTGTGAGTGTGTGTGTGTGTGAGTGTGTGTCTGTGTGTGTGAGTGTGAGTGTGTGTGTGTGTGAGTGTGAGTGTCTGAGTGTGTGAGTGTGTGTGAGTGCATGTGATTTTGTTTGTGTGTGTATATGTGTGAATGTGTGTGTGTGTGAGTGTTTGTGAGTGTGTGTGTGTCTGTGTGTGTGAGTGTGTATGTTTGAGTGAGTGTGTGTGTCTGTGTGTGCGTGAGTGTGTGTGTGTGAGTGTATGAGTGTCTGTGAGCGTGTGTGTGTGTCTGTATGTGTGAGTGTGTGTGAGTGTGTGTGTGTGAGTGTGAGTGAGTGTGTGTGTTTGTGTGTGAGTGTGAGTGTGTGTGTGTGTGAGTGAGTGTGTGTGTGTGTGTGAGTGAGTGTGTGTGTGTGAGTGTGTGTGTGTGTTTGTGCTTGTGAGTGAGTGTGTGTGTGAGTGTACGTGTGTGTGTGTGTGTGTGTGTGTGAGTGTGTGTGAGTGCGTGAGTGTGTGTGAGTGTGGGAGTGTGTGTGTGTGAGTGAGTGTGTGTGTTTGTGAGTGTGTGTCTGTGTCTGTGTGTGTGAGTGTGAGTGAATGTATGTGTGTGAGGGAATGTTTGTGTGAGAGTGAGTGAGTGAATGTGTGTGTGTCTGAGTGAGTGAGTGTGTAAGTGTGTGAGTAAGTGAGTGTGTATGAGTGTGTGTGTGTGAGTGTGTGTCTGAGTGAGTGTGTGTGAGTGTGTGTGTGTGTGTGTGAGTGTGAGTGAGTGTGTGTGTGTCAGTTTGAGTGATTGTGTGTGTGAGCGTGTCTGTGTGCGTGTGTGTGTTTGAGTGTGTGTGTGTGAGTGTGTCTGTGTGTGTGAGAGTGTGAGTGTGAGTGTGTGTGTGTGTGAGTGTGTGAGTGAGTGTGTGTGAGTGTGTCTGTGTGTGTGAGTGTGTGTGTTTGAGTGAGTGTGTGTGTGTGTGAATGTGTGTGTGTGAGAGAGTGTTTGTGAGTGTGAGTGAGTGTGTGTGTCAGCTTGAGTGAGTTTGTGTGAGTGTGTCTGTGTGCGTGTGTGTTTGGGTGAGTGTGTGTGTGAGAGTGTCTGTGTGTGTGAGAGTGTCTGTGTGTGTGAGAGTGTGAGTGTGTGAGTGAGTGTGTGTGAGTGAGTGTGTGTGAGTGTGTGTGTGAGTGTGTGCGTTTGAGTGAGTGTGTGTGTGTCTGTGTGTGAGTGTGTGGGAATGCGTGAATGTGTGAGTGTGTGTGTGTGAGTGTGAGTTTGTGTGTGTGTGTTTGTGAGTGTGTGTGTTTGAGTGAGCGTGTGTGTGAATGTGGTTGTGAGTGTGTGTGTGTGAGTATATGTGAGTGTGTGTGTGAGTAAATGTGTGTGTGAGTGAGTGCATGTATGTGAGTATGTGTGTGTGAGTGTGTGGTTGAGTGAGTGTGTGTGAGTGTGTGTGTGAGTGAGTGTGTGTGTGAGTGTGTGTGTGTGAGTAAGTGTGTGTGTGTGAGTGAGTGTGTGTGTGAGTGTGTGTGTGTCTGAGTGAGTGTGTGTGTGAGTGTGTGTGAGTGAGTGTATGTGCGTGTGTGTGTGAGTAAGTGAGAGTGAGTGTGTATGTGTGTCTTTGTGTGTGAGTTTCAGTGTGAGAGTACATGTGTGTGTGAGTGTGTGAATGAATGTGAATGTGTGTGAGAGT
>NW_028270140.1:146403414-146410914 GCF_037043375.1 Chiloscyllium plagiosum | reverse complement strand
TGTGTGAGTAAGTGAGAGAGTGTGTGAGTGTGAGTGAGTGTGTGCGAGTGTGTGTGTGAGTATGTGTGAGTGTGTGAGCATGTGAGTGTGTATGTGTGTCTGTGTGTGAGTGTGTGTGTGTGAGTATGTGTGGGTGTGTGTGAGCGTGTGAGTGTGTGTGTGAGTGAGTGTGTATGTGTGTCTGTGTGTGAGTGTGTGTGTGTGTCAGTGTGAGAGTACGTGTGTGTGAGTGTGTGTGAATGTGTGTGTGAGTGAGTGTGTGTGTGAGTGTGTGTCTGTGTGAGTGAGTGAGTGTGTGTATGAGTGAGTGTGTGTGTGTGTGTGTGTGAGTGTATGAGTGTGTGTGTGAGTGAGGGTGTGTGTGAGTGAATGTGTGTGCGTGAGTGTGTGTGAGTGTGTGTGTATGAGTGTCTGTGAGTGTGTGTGTGTCTGTGAGTGTGTGAGTGAGTTTGTGAGTGTGTGTGAGTGTGTGTTTGTGTGTGAGTGTGTGTGTGTGAGCGAGTGTGTGTGTGTTAGTGAGTGTGTGTGCATGAGTGTGTGTGAGTGTGTGTGTATGAGTGTCTGTGAGTGTGAGTGTGTCTGTGTGTGTGAGTGTGTGAGTGTGTGTGAGTGCGTGAGTGACTGTGTGTGAGTTTGTGTGAGTGTGTTTGTGTGTGAGTGTGAGTATGAGTGAGTGTGTATGTGTTTGTGTGAGATTGTGTGTGAGTGTGTGAGTTTGTGCTTGTGTGTGAGTGTACGTGTGTGTGTCAGTGTGTGTGTGAGTGTGTGTGAGTGCGTGAGTGTGTGTGAGTTTGTGTGTGTACGTGTGTGTGTGTGTGAGGGTGTGTGAGTGTGAGTGCGAGTCTGTGTGAGTGTGTGTGAGTGTGTGAGTGTGAGTGAGTGTGTGTGTGTTTGTGTGTATGTACGAGTGTGTGTGTGAGCGTGTGCATGTGTGTGTGTGAGTGTGTGAGTGTGTGTGTGAGTGTGTCTGTGTGTGTGTGAGTGTGTGTGAGTGAGTGAGTGAGTGTATGAGTGTTTGTGAGTGTGTGAGTGACTAGGTGAGAGTGTATTTGAGTGTGAGAGTGAGTGTGTGCGAGTATGTGTGTGATTATGTGTGAGTGTGTGTGAGCGTGTGTGTGTGAGTGTGTGAGTGAGAGTGTATGTGTGTCTGTGCGTGAGTGTGTGTATGAGTTTCAGTGTGAGAGTACGTGTGTTTGTGTGTGAATGTGTGTGTGTGAGTGTGTGTGTGAGTGAGTGTGTGTTTGTGTGAGTGATTGTTTGTGTGAGTGAGTGTGAGTGAGTGTATGTGTTTGAGTGAGTGTGTGTGTGTGTAAATGACTGTGTGTATGAGTGAGTGTGTGTGTGAGTGTATGAGTGTGTGTGTGTGTAAGCGAGTGTGTGTGTGTTTGTGTGTGAGTGTGTGTGAGTGTGTGTGCGTGTGTGTGTATGAGTGTCAGTGAGTGTGTGTGTGTCTGTGTTAGTGTGTGTGAGTGTGTGTGAGTGTGTGTTTGTGTGTGAGTGTGTGTGTGTTTGTGTGAGTGTGTGAGTGAGTGTGTGAGTGTGTTTGTGTGTGAGTGTGTGTGTGAGTGAGTGTGTATGTGTGTGTGAGATTGTGTGTGTGTGTGTGAGTTTGTTCTTGTGTGTGTGAGTGTATGTGTGTGTGTGAGTGCGTGAGTGTGTGTGAGTTTGTGTGTGTGAGTGCGAGTCTGTGTGAGTATGTGTGTGTGTGTGAGTGTGAGTGACTATTTGTGAGTGTGTGTGAGTGTGTGAGTGTGAGTGAGTGTGTGTGAGTGTTTGTGTGTATGTGTGAGTGTGTGAGTGTGTGAGTGAGTGTGTATGTGAGTGTCTGTGTGAGTGTACGTGTGTGCGAGTGTGTGTGTGTGTGTGAGCGTGTGTGTGTGAGTGTGTGTGTGTGTGAGTGACTATGTGTGAGTGTGTGTGAGTGTGTGTGTGAGTGTGAGTGAGTGTGTGTGTGTGAGTGACTATGTGTGAGTGTGTGTGAGTGTGTGTGTGTGTGAGTGTGTGTGTATGTGTGAGTGTGTGTGTGAGCGTGTGTGTGTGTGAGTGTGTGTGTGTTTGTGTGTATGTACGAGTGTGTGTGTGACTGTGTCTGTGTGTGTGTGAGTGAGTGAGTGAGTGTGTGTGTATGAGTGTTTGTGAGTGTGTGAGTGACTATGTGTGAGTGTGTGTGAGTGTGTGTGTGTGTGAGTGTGTGTGTATGTGTGTGTGTGTGTGTGAGCGTGTGTGTGTGTGAGTGTGTGTGTGAGTGTGTGAGTGAGTGTGTATGTGTGTCTGTGTGTGTGAGTTTCAGTGTGAGAGTACGTGTGTGTGAGTGAGTGAATGTGCGTGTGAGTGTGTGTGTGAGTGAGTGTGTGTTTGTGTGCCTGAGTGAGTGAGTGTTGGTGTGAGTGAGTGTGTGTGAGTGTGAGTGAGTGTATGTGTATGAGTGTGTGTGTGTGAGTGAGTGTGTGTTTGTGTGAGTGCGAGTGTATGTGTGTGTGAGTGTGTGTGAGTGAGTGAGTGAGTGTGTGAGTGCGTGTGTGTGTGAGTGAATGTGTGTGTGAGTGTGTGTGTGTGTGTGTATGTGTGTGTGTGTTTGAGTGAGTGTGTGTTTGAGTGAGTGTGTGTGTGTGAGTGAGTGTGTGTGTGAGTGTGTGTGTGTGAGTGAGTGAGTTTGTGAGTGTTTGTGTGTCTGGGTGAGTGTGTTTGTGAGTAAGTGAGTGTGTGTGAGTGTGAGTGAGTATGTGCGTGTGTGTGTGTGAGTAAGTGAGTGTGTGTGTTTGTGTGTGTGAGTAGGTGAGTGTGTCTGTGAGTGTGTGTGAGTGTATGTGTGCATTAGTGAGTATGCGAGAGCGTGAGGTTATGTGAGTGTCTGTGAGTGTGTTTGAGTGTGTGTGAGTGAGTGTGTGAGTGTGTGTGTCTGTGTGAGTGTGTGTGTGAATTTGTGTGTATGAGTGAGTGTGTGTGATTGTGTGTGTGAGTGAGTGTGTGTGAAAGTTTGTGTGATTGTGTGTGTGAGAGAGTGTGTTTGTGAGTAAGTGTGAGTGTGAGTGAGTGTGTGTGTGAGTGTGTGAATGTGTGTGTGAATGTGTGTGTTTGTGAGTGTGTGTGAGTGTGAATGTGTGTGTGTGTTTGAGTGTGTCAGTGTGTGTGAGTGTGTGAATGTGTGTGTGAGTGTGTGTTTGAGTGTGTGAGTGTGTGTGTGAGTGTGTGTGTGTGAGTGAGTGTGTGTGTGCGTTAGAGTGTGTGTGAGTTTGTGTGTGAGTGTGTGTGTGTGTGTGTGTGAGTGAGTGTGTATGTGTGTGTGAGATTGTGTGTGTGTGTGTTTGTGCTTGTGAGTGAGTGTGTGTTTGAGTGTGTGTGAGTGAGTGTGTGTGTGAGTGTGTGCGTGAGTGCGTATGTGTGTCTGTGTGTATGTGAGTGTCTGTGTGAGTGTACGTGTGTGCGAGTGTGTGAGTGTGTGTGTGTGTGTGAGTGTGAGTGTGTGTGAGTGTGTGTGTGAGTGTGTGTGAGTGAGTGAGTGTGTGTGAGTGTGTATGTGTGTGTGAGAGTGACTATGTGTTAGTGTGTGTGAGTGTGTGTGTGAGTATGTGTGAGTGTGTGTGTGAGTGAGTGTGTCTGTGTGTGTGTGTGTGTGTGAATGTGTGTGTGTGTGAGTGTGTGTGAGTGTGTGTTTGTGTGTGAGTGTGTGTGTGTGAGTGAGTGTGTGTGCGTGAGTGTGTGTGTGAGTGTGTGTGTATGAGTGTCTGTGAGTGTGTGTGTGTCTGTGTGTGTGAGTGTGTGTGTGTGTGAGTGTGTGAGTGACTGTGTGTGAGTTTGTGTGAGTGTGAGTGTGTGAGTGTGAGTGAGTGTGCGAGTGTGTGTGAGTGTGTTTGTGTGTGAGTATGTGTGTCCATTTGAGTGAGCGTGTGTGAGTGTGTCTGTGTGCGTGTGTGTGTTTGAGTGAGTGTGTGTGTGAGTGTGTCTGTGTGTGTGAGATTGTGTGTGTGAGTGAGTGTGTCTGTGTGTGTGTGAGTGTGTGTGTGAGTGTGTGTGTGTGAGTGTGTGTGTGTTTTGAGTGAGTGTGTGTGTGACTGTGTCTGCGTGTGAGAGTGTGTGTGTGAGTGAGTGTGTCTGTGTGTGTGTGAGTGTGTGTGTGCGTGTGTGAGTGAGTGTGTGTGTGTGAGTGTGTGTGTGTGTGTGTGAGTGTGTCTGTGTGTGTTTGTGTGTGTGTGTGAGTGACTATGTGTGAGTGTGTGTGAGTGTGTGTGAGTGTGTGTGTGAGTGTGAGTGAGTGTGTGTGTGTGAGTATGTGTGTGTGAGTGTGTGAGTGTGTGTGAGTGTGTGTGTGAGTGTGAGTGAGTGTGTGTGTGAGTGTTTGTGAATGTGTGAGTAAGTGAGAGAGTGTGTGAATGTGAGTGAGTGTGTGCGAGTGTGTGTGTGAGTATGTGTGAGTGTGTGAGCATGTGAGTGTGTATGTGTGTCTGTGTGTGAGTGTGTGTGTGTGAGTATGTGTGGGTGTGTGTGAGCGTGTGAGTGTGTGTGTGAGTGAGTGTGTATGTGTGTCTGTGTGTGAGTGTGTGTGTGTGTCAGTGTGAGAGTACGTGTGTGTGAGTGTGTGTGAATGTGTGTGTGAGTGAGTGTGTGTGTGAGTGTGTGTCTGTGTGAGTGAGTGAGTGTGTGTATGAGTGAGTGTGTGTGTGTGTGTGTGTGAGTGTATGAGTGTGTGTGTGAGTGAGGGTGTGTGTGAGTGAATGTGTGTGCGTGAGTGTGTGTGAGTGTGTGTGTATGAGTGTCTGTGAGTGTGTGTGTGTCTGTGAGTGTGTGAGTGAGTTTGTGAGTGTGTGTGAGTGTGTGTTTGTGTGTGAGTGTGTGTGTGTGAGCGAGTGTGTGTGTGTTAGTGAGTGTGTGTGCATGAGTGTGTGTGAGTGTGTGTGTATGAGTGTCTGTGAGTGTGAGTGTGTCTGTGTGTGTGAGTGTGTGAGTGTGTGTGAGTGCGTGAGTGACTGTGTGTGAGTTTGTGTGAGTGTGTTTGTGTGTGAGTGTGAGTATGAGTGAGTGTGTATGTGTTTGTGTGAGATTGTGTGTGAGTGTGTGAGTTTGTGCTTGTGTGTGAGTGTACGTGTGTGTGTCAGTGTGTGTGTGAGTGTGTGTGAGTGCGTGAGTGTGTGTGAGTTTGTGTGTGTACGTGTGTGTGTGTGTGAGGGTGTGTGAGTGTGAGTGCGAGTCTGTGTGAGTGTGTGTGAGTGTGTGAGTGTGAGTGAGTGTGTGTGTGTTTGTGTGTATGTACGAGTGTGTGTGTGAGCGTGTGCATGTGTGTGTGTGAGTGTGTGAGTGTGTGTGTGAGTGTGTCTGTGTGTGTGTGAGTGTGTGTGAGTGAGTGAGTGAGTGTATGAGTGTTTGTGAGTGTGTGAGTGACTAGGTGAGAGTGTATTTGAGTGTGAGAGTGAGTGTGTGCGAGTATGTGTGTGATTATGTGTGAGTGTGTGTGAGCGTGTGTGTGTGAGTGTGTGAGTGAGAGTGTATGTGTGTCTGTGCGTGAGTGTGTGTATGAGTTTCAGTGTGAGAGTACGTGTGTTTGTGTGTGAATGTGTGTGTGTGAGTGTGTGTGTGAGTGAGTGTGTGTTTGTGTGAGTGATTGTTTGTGTGAGTGAGTGTGAGTGAGTGTATGTGTTTGAGTGAGTGTGTGTGTGTGTAAATGAGTGTGTGTATGAGTGAGTGTGTGTGTGAGTGTATGAGTGTGTGTGTGTGTAAGCGAGTGTGTGTGTGTTTGTGTGTGAGTGTGTGTGAGTGTGTGTGCGTGTGTGTATGAGTGTCAGTGAGTGTGTGTGTGTCTGTGTTAGTGTGTGTGAGTGTGTGTGAGTGTGTGTTTGTGTGTGAGTGTGTGTGTGTTTGTGTGAGTGTGTGAGTGAGTGTGTGAGTGTGTTTGTGTGTGAGTGTGTGTGTGAGTGAGTGTGTATGTGTGTGTGAGATTGTGTGTGTGTGTGTGAGTTTGTTCTTGTGTGTGTGAGTGTATGTGTGTGTGTGAGTGCGTGAGTGTGTGTGAGTTTGTGTGTGTGAGTGCGAGTCTGTGTGAGTATGTGTGTGTGTGTGAGTGTGAGTGACTATTTGTGAGTGTGTGTGAGTGTGTGAGTGTGAGTGAGTGTGTGTGAGTGTTTGTGTGTATGTGTGAGTGTGTGAGTGTGTGAGTGAGTGTGTATGTGAGTGTCTGTGTGAGTGTACGTGTGTGCGAGTGTGTGTGTGTGTGTGTGAGCGTGTGTGTGTGAGTGTGTGTGTGTGTGAGTGACTATGTGTGAGTGTGTGTGAGTGTGTGTGTGAGTGTGAGTGAGTGTGTGTGTGTGAGTGACTATGTGTGAGTGTGTGTGAGTGTGTGTGTGTGTGTGTGTGAGTGTGTGTGTATGTGTGAGTGTGTGTGTGAGCGTGTGTGTGTGTGAGTGTGTGTGTGAGTGTGTGAGTGAGTGTGTATGTGTGTCTGTGTGTGAGTTTCAGTGTGAGAGTACGTGTGAGTGAGTGAGTGAATGTGCGTGTGAGTGTGTGTGTGAGTGAGTGTGTGTTTGTGTGCTTGAGTGAGTGAGTGTTGGTGTGAGTGAGTGTGTGTGAGTGTGAGTGAGTGTATGTGTATGAGTGTGTCTGTGTGAGTGTGAGTGAGTGTGTGTGTGTCAGTTTGAGTGAGTGTGTGTGTGTGAGCGTGTCTGTGTGCGTGTGTGTGTGTTTGAGTGAGCGTGTGTGTGAGTGTGTCTGTGTGTGTGAGAGTGTGAGTGTGTGAGTGAGTGTGTGTGTGAGTGTGTGAGTGAGTGTGTGTGAGTGTGTCTGTGTGTGTGAGTGTGTGAGTGTGTGTGAGTGCGTGAGTGACTGTGTGTGAGTTTGTGTGAGTGTGTTTGTGTGTGAGTGTGAGTATGAGTGAGTGTGTATGTGTTTGTGTGAGATTGTGTGTGAGTGTGTGAGTTTGTGCTTGTGTGTGAGTGTACGTGTGTGTGTCAGTGTGTGTGTGAGTGTGTGTGAGTGCGTGAGTGTGTGTGAGTTTGTGTGTGTACGTGTGTGTGTGTGTGAGGGTGTGTGAGTGTGAGTGCGAGTCTGTGTGAGTGTGTGTGAGTGTGTGAGTGTGAGTGAGTGTGTGTGTGTTTGTGTGTATGTACGAGTGTGTGTGTGAGCGTGTGCATGTGTGTGTGTGAGTGTGTGAGTGTGTGTGTGAGTGTGTCTGTGTGTGTGTGAGTGTGTGTGAGTGAGTGAGTGAGTGTATGAGTGTTTGTGAGTGTGTGAGTGACTAGGTGAGAGTGTATTTGAGTGTGAGAGTGAGTGTGTGCGAGTATGTGTGTGATTATGTGTGAGTGTGTGTGAGCGTGTGTGTGTGAGTGTGTGAGTGAGAGTGTATGTGTGTCTGTGCGTGAGTGTGTGTATGAGTTTCAGTGTGAGAGTACGTGTGTTTGTGTGTGAATGTGTGTGTGTGAGTGTGTGTGTGAGTGAGTGTGTGTTTGTGTGAGTGATTGTTTGTGTGAGTGAGTGTGAGTGAGTGTATGTGTTTGAGTGAGTGTGTGTGTGTGT
>NW_028270140.1:146393414-146395914 GCF_037043375.1 Chiloscyllium plagiosum | reverse complement strand
GTGTGTTTGTGTGAGTGTGTGTGTGAGTCTGTGAGTGAGTATGTATGTGTGTTTGTGTGTGTGTGTGTCTGTGTGAGTGTGAGTGTGTGTGTGTTTAAGTGTGAGTGTGTGTGTGTGTGTGAGCTTGTGTGTGTGAGAGTGTGAGTGTGTGTGAGTGCGTGAGTGAGTGTGTGTGTGAGTGTGTGTGTGTCTGTGTGAGTGTACGTGTGTGTGAGTGTGTGAGTGTGTGTGAGTGTCTGTGTGTGAGTGTGTGTGAGTGTGCGTGAGTGTGTGTGTGTGTGAGTGACTGTGTGTGAGCGTGTGAGCGTGAGTGAGTGTGTGTGTGTGTGTGTGAGCGTATGTGTGAGTTTACGAGTGAGTGTGTAGGTGTGTGTGTTTGTGTCTGAGTGTGTGTGAGTGTGTGAGTCTGTGAGTGAGTGTGTGGGTGTACGTGTGTGTGAGTGTGTGAGTGTGTGTGAGTGTGTGTGTGTGAGTGTGTGTGTGTGTGAGTGTGTGAGTGACTGTGTGTGGGTGTGTGATTGTGAGTGAGTGTGTGTGAGTGTGTGTGTGAGTATGTGTGGCTGTGTGAGTGTGTGTGTGAGCGTGTGAGTGTGCGAGTGAGTGTGTATGTGTGTGTGTGTGTGTGAATGTGTGTGTGTGTGTGAGTGTGTGTGTGAGTGAGTGTTGGTGTGAGTGTGTGTGTTTGAGTGTGAGTGTATGTGAGTGAGTGAGTGTGTGAGTGCTAGTGTGTATGAGTGAATGTGTGTGTGAGTGTGTGTGTGAGTGAGTGTATGTGTGAGTGAGTGTGTGTGAGTGTGTGTTTGAGTGAGTGTGTGTGTGAGTGAGTGTGTGTGTGTGAGAGTGAGTGTGAGTGTTTGTGTGTCTGAGTGAGTGTGTTTGTGAGTAAGTGAGTGTGTGTGTGAGTGTGAGTGAGTATGTGCGTGTGTGTGTGTGAGTAAGTGAGTGTGTGTGTTTGTGTGTGAGAGTAGGTGATTGTGTATGTGAGTGTGTGTGAGTGTATGTGTGCATTAGTGAGTATGCGAGAGCTTGAGGTTATGTGAGTGTCTGTGAGTGTGTTTGAGTGTGCGTGAGTGTGTGTGTGTGTGAGTGACTGTGTGTGAGCGTGTGAGCGTGAGTGAGTGTGTGTGTGTGTGTGTGAGCGTATGTGTGAGTTTACGAGTGAGTGTGTAGGTGTGTGTGTTTGTGTCTGAGTGTGTGTGAGTGTGTGAGTCTGTGAGTGAGTGTGTGGGTGTACGTGTGTGTGAGTGTGTGAGTGTGTGTGAGTGTGTGTGTGTGAGTGTGTGTGTGTGTGAGTGTGTGAGTGACTGTGTGTGGGTGTGTGATTGTGAGTGAGTGTGTGTGAGTGTGTGTGTGAGTATGTGTGGCTGTGTGAGTGTGTGTGTGAGCGTGTGAGTGTGCGAGTGAGTGTGTATGTGTGTGTGTGTGTGTGAATGTGTGTGTGTGTGTGAGTGTGTGTGTGAGTGAGTGTTGGTGTGAGTGTGTGTGTTTGAGTGTGAGTGTATGTGAGTGAGTGAGTGTGTGAGTGCTAGTGTGTATGAGTGAATGTGTGTGTGAGTGTGTGTGTGAGTGAGTGTATGTGTGAGTGAGTGTGTGTGAGTGTGTGTTTGAGTGAGTGTGTGTGTGAGTGAGTGTGTGTGTGTGAGAGTGAGTGTGAGTGTTTGTGTGTCTGAGTGAGTGTGTTTGTGAGTAAGTGAGTGTGTGTGTGAGTGTGAGTGAGTATGTGCGTGTGTGTGTGTGAGTAAGTGAGTGTGTGTGTTTGTGTGTGAGAGTAGGTGATTGTGTATGTGAGTGTGTGTGAGTGTATGTGTGCATTAGTGAGTATGCGAGAGCTTGAGGTTATGTGAGTGTCTGTGAGTGTGTTTGAGTGTGTGTGAGTGAGTGTGTGAGTGTGTGTGTCTGTGTGAGTGTGTGTGTGTGAGAATTTGTGTGTATGAGTGAGTGTGTGTGATTGTGTGTGTGAGTGTGTGTGTGTGACTGTGTGTGTGAGTGTGTGTGTGTGAGTGTTTGTGTGATTGTGTGTGTGTGAGAGTGTGTTTGTGAGTGTGTGTGAGTGTGAGTGAGTGTGTGTGTGTGTGAATGTGTGTGTGAGTGTGTGTCTGTGTTTGTGAGTGTGTGTGAGTGTGAGTGTGTGAGTGTGAATGTGTGTGTGTGAGTGTGTCTTTGAGTGTGTGAGTGTGTGTGAGTGTGTGAATGTGTGTGTGTGAGTGTGTGTTTGAGTGTGTGAGTGTGTGTGTGAGTGTGTGAATGTGTGTGTGAGTGAGTGTGTGTGTGTGAGAGAGTTTGTCTGTGAGAGTGTGTGTGAGTAGGTGTGAGTGTGTGAGTAGGTGTGAGTGTGTGTGAGTGTGTATGTGTGTGTGAGTGAGTGTGTGTGTGCGTTTGAGTGTGTGTGTGTGTGAGTGTGTGTGAGTGAATGTGTATGTGTGTGAGTGAGTGTGAGAGTGTGTGTGTGTGAGTTTGTGTGAGTGTGTGTGTGTGAATGTGTGTGTGTGAGCGTGTGAAT
>NW_028270140.1:146368414-146385914 GCF_037043375.1 Chiloscyllium plagiosum | reverse complement strand
GAGTGTGAGCGTGAGCGTGTGTGTGTGAGTGTGAGTGTGTGAGTGAGTGTGTATGTGTGTGAGTGTGTGTGTGTGAGTGTGTGTGTGTGAGTGTGTGTGTGAGTGTGTGAATGAATGTGAATGTGTGTGAGAGTGTGTGAGTGTGTGAATGTGTTTGAGTGTGTGTGTGTGAGTGTGTGTGCGTGTGTGAGTGTGTGTGTGTATGTGTGTATGAGTGTGTGTGTGAGTGTGTGTGTGTACGTGTGTGAGTGTGTGTGTGTGAGTGTGTGTGAGTATGAGAGGGTGGGTGTGTGTGAGTGTGTGTGTGTACGTGTGTGAGTGTGTGTGTGAGTGTGTGTGTGTGAGTGTGTGTGAGTGTGTGTGAGTATGAGAGGGTGTGTGCGTGTGTGAGTGTGTGCATGTGAGTGTGTTTGTGTGTGAGTGAGAGGGAGTGTGTGCGTGAGTGTGTGGGTTTGTGTGAGTGAGTGTGAGTGCGAGTGTTGGTGTGAGTGAGTGTGTGTGAGTGTGAGTGAGTGTGTGTGTGTGAGTGTGTGTGTGAGTGTTTGTGTGTGTGTGAATGAGTTTGTATGCGTGAGATTGTGTGTGTGTGAGTGTGTGCGTGAGTTTGTGCTTGTGTGAGTGTGTGTGTGTGAGTGTGTGTGTGTGTGAATGTGTGTGAGTGCATGAGTGTGTGTGAGTGTGTGTGTGTGCATGTGCATGTGTGTGTGTGAGTGTGTGTTTGTGAGTGTGTGTCTGTGTGTGTGTGTGCGAGTGACTAGGTGTGAGTTTCTGTGAGTGTCTGAGTGTGAGTGTGTGTGTGAGTGTGTGAGTGTGTGTGAGAGCGTGTGTGTGTGAGTCTGTGTGTGTGTGTGTGTGTGAGTGTGTGAATGAATGTGAATGTGTGTGAGAGTGTGTGAGTGTGTGTGTGTGAGTGTGTCTGTGTGTGTGAGAGTTTGTGCGTGTGTGAATGTGTTTGAGTGTGTGTGTGTGAGTGTGTGTGCGTGTGTGAGTGTGTGTGTGTATGTGTGTATGAGTGTGTGTGTGTGAGAGTGTGTGTGTACGTGTGTGAGTGTGTGTGTGTGAGTGTGTGTGAGTATGAGAGGGTGTGTGTGTGTGAGTGTGTGTGTGTACGTGTGTGAGTGTGTGTGTGAGTGTGTGTGTGTGAGTGTGTGTGAGTGTGTGTGAGTATGAGAGGGTGTGTGTGTGTGTGAGTGTGTGCGTGTGAGTGTGTTTGTGTGTGAGTGAGAGGGAGTGTGTGCGTGAGTGTGTGGGTTTGTGTGAGTGAGTGTGAGTGCGAGTGTTGGTGTGAGTGTGTGTGAGTGTGAGTGAGTGTGTGTGTGTGAGTGTGTGTGAGTGTTTGTGTGTGTGTGAATGAGTTTGTATGCGTGAGATTGTGTGTGTGTGAGTGTGTGCGTGAGTTTGTGCTTGTGTGAGTGTGTGTGTGTGAGTGTATGTGTGTGTGAATGTGTGTGAGTGCATGAGTGTGTGTGAGTGTGTGTGTGTGCATGTGCATGTGTGTGTGTGAGTGTGTGTTTGTGAGTGTGTGTCTGTGTGTGTGTGTGCGAGTGACTAGGTGTGAGTTTCTGTGAGTGTCTGAGTGTGAGTGTGTGTGTGAGTGTGTGAGTGTGTGTGTGAGCGTGTGTGTGTGAGTCTGTGAGTGAGTGTGTATGTGTGTTTGTGTGTGTCTGTGTGAGTGTACGTGTCTGTGAGTGTGTTTGTGTGAGTGTGTGTGTGTGAGTCTGTGAGTGAGTATGTATGTGTGTTTGTGTGTGTGTGTGTGAGTGTGAGTGTGTGTGAGTGTGTGTGTGTTTAAGTGTGAGTGTGTGTGTGTGTGTGTGTGAGTGAGTGTGTGTGAGTGAGTGTGTGTGTGTGAGTGTGAGTGAGTGTGTGTGTGTCAGTTTGAGTGAGAGTGTGTGTGTGAGCGTGTCTGTGTGCGTGTGTGTGTGTTTGAGTGAGCGTGTGTGTGAGTGTGTCTGTGTGTGTGAGAGTGTGAGTGTGTGAGTGAGTGTGTGTGTGAGTGTGTGAGTGAGTGTGTGTGAGTGTGTCTGTATGTGTGAGTGTGTGTGTTTGAGTGAGTGTGTTTGTGTGTGAATGTGTGTGTGTGAGAGAGTGTTTGTGAGTGTGAGTGAGTGTGTGTGTCAGCTTGAGTGAGTGTGTGTGAGTGTGTGCGTGTGTGTTTGGGTGAGTGTGTGTGTGAGAGTGTCTGTGTGTGTGAGAGTGTGAGTGTGTGAGTGAGTGTGTGTGAGTGAGTGTGTGTGAGTGTGTGTGTGAGTGTGTCTGTGTGTGAGTGAGTGTGTTTGAGTGAGTGTGTGTGTGTCTGTGTGTGAGTGTGTGGGAATGCGTGAATGTGTGAGTGTGTGTATGTGAGTGTGTGAGTGTGTGTGTGAGTGTGTGTGTGAGTGAGTGAGAGTGTGTGTGAGTGTGTGTGTGTGAGTGTGTGTGTGAGTGTGTGAATGAATGTGAATGTGTGTGAGAGTGTGTGAGTGTGTGTGTGTGAGTGTGTCTGTGTGTGTGAGAGTTTGTGCGTGTGTGAATGTGTTTGAGTGTGTGTGTGTGAGTGTGTGTGCGTGTGTGAGTGTGTGTGTGTATGTGTGTATGAGTGTGTGTGTGTGAGTGTGTGTGTGTACGTGTGTGAGTGTGTGTGTGTGAGTGTGTGTGAGTATGAGAGGGTGGGTGTGTGTGAGTGTGTGTGTGTACGTGTGTGAGTGTGTGTGTGAGTGTGTGTGTGTGAGTGTGTGTGAGTGTGTGTGAGTATGAGAGGGTGTGTGTGTGTGAGTGTGTGCGTGTGAGTGTGTTTGTGTGTGAGTGAGTGGGAGTGTGTGCGTGAGTGTGTGGGTTTGTGTGAGTGAGTGTGAGTGCGAGTGTTGGTGTGAGTGAGTGTGTGTGAGTGTGAGTGAGTGTGTGTGTGTGAGTGTGTGTGTGAGTGTTTGTGTGTGTGTGAATGAGTTTGTATGCGTGAGATTGTGTGTGTGAGTGTGTGCGTGAGTTTGTGCTTGTGTGAGTGTGTGTGTGTGTGTGTATGTGTGTGTGAATGTGTGTGAGTGCATGAGTGTGTGTGAGTGTGTGTGTGTGCATGTGCATGTGTGTGTGTGAGTGTGTGTTTGTGAGTGTGTGTCTGTGTGTGTGTGTGCGAGTGACTAGGTGTGAGTTTCTGTGAGTGTCTGAGTGTGAGTGTGTGTGTGAGTGTGTGAGTGTGTGTGTGAGCGTGTGTGTGTGAGTCTGTGAGTGGGTGTGTATGTGTGTTTGTGTGTGTCTGTGTGAGTGTACGTGTCTGTGAGTGTGTTTGTGTGAGTCTGTGAGTGAGTATGTATGTGTGTTTGTGTGTGTGTGTGTGAGTGTGAGTGTGTGTGAGTGTGTGTGTGTTTAAGTGTGAGTGTGTGTGTGTGTGAGCTTGTGTGTGTGAGAGTGTGAGTGTGTGTGAGTGCGTGAGTGAGTGTGTGTGTGAGTGTGTGTGTGTCTGTGTGAGTGTACGTGTGTGTGAGTGTGTGAGTGTGTGTGAGTGTCTGTGTGTGAGTGAGTGTGTGTGAGTGTGCGTGAGTGTGTGTGTGTGTGAGTGACTGTGTGTGAGCGTGAGTGAGTGTGTGTGAGTGTGTGTGAGCGTATGTGTGAGTTTACGAGTGAGTGTGTAGGTGTGTGTGTTTGTGTCTGAGTGTGTGTGAGTGTGTGAGTCTGTGAGTGAGTGTGTGAGTGTACGTGTGTGTGAGTGTGTGAGTGTGTGTGAGTGTGTGTGTGAGTGAGTGTGTGTGAGTGTGTGTGTGTGTGTGTGTGTGAGTGTGTGAGTGACTGTGTGTGGGTGTGTGATTGTGAGTGAGTGTGTGTGAGTGTGTGTGTGAGTATGTGTGGCTGTGTGAGTGTGTGTGTGAGCGTGTGTGTGTGTGAGTGTGCGAGTGAGTGTGTATGTGTGTGTGTGTGTGTGTGTGAATGTGTGTGTGTGTGAGTGAGTGTGTGTTTGTGTGAGTAAATGTGTGTGTGAGTGAGTGCATGTATGTGAGTGTGTGTGGTTGAGTGAGTGTGTGTGAGTGTGTGTGTGAGTGTGTGTGTGAGTGAGTGTGTGTGTGAGTGAGTGTGTGTGTGTGTAAGTGTGTGTGTGAGTAAGTGTGTGTGTGTGAGTGAGTGTGTGTGTGAGTGTGTGTGTGTCTGAGTGAGTGTGTGTGTGAGTGTGTGTGAGTGAGTAAGTGAGAGTGTGTGTGTGTGAGTAGGTGAGTGTGTGTGTGAGTCTGTGTGAGTGTGTGTGTGAATTAGTGAGTGTGCATGAGTGTGAGTGTGTTTGTGAATGTGTGTGAGTGTGAGTGAGTGTGTGTGAGTGAGTGAGTGTGTGTGTGATTGTGTGTAAGTTTGCGTGTGTGTTTGAGTGTCTGAGAGTGAGTGTGTGTGTGTGAGTGTGTGTGAGTGTGTGGGTGTGTGTGTTTGTGTGAGTGCGTGTGAGTGTGAGTGTGTGTGTGAGTGTACGTGTGTGTGAGTGTGTGTGAGGGTGCGTGAGTGTGTGCATGTGTGAGTGTGTTTGTGAGTGTGTGTGGGTGTGAGTGAGTGTGTGTGAGCTCAAGTGTGTGTGTGTGAATGTGTGTGTGAGTTTGTGTGTGAGTGTGTGTGAGTGTGTGCGGGTATGTGCATGTGTGTGAGTGAATGTGTGTGTGTGAGTGAGTGTGTGTGTTTGTGAGTGTGTGTGTATGTATGTGTGTGTGTGTGAGTGCGAGTGAGTGTGTGTGTGAGTGTGTGAGTGACTATGTGTGAGTGTATGTGAGTGTGTGTGTGAGTATGTGTGAGTGTGTGAGTGTGAGCGTGAGCGTGTGTGTGTGAGTGTGTGTGTGTGAGTGTGTGTGTGAGTGTGTGAATGAATGTGAATGTGTGTGAGAGTGTGTGAGTGTGTGTGTGTGAGTGTGTCTGTGTGTGTGAGAGTTTGTGCGTGTGTGAATGTGTTTGAGTGTGTGTGTGTGAGTGTGTGTGCGTGTGTGAGTGTGTGTGTGTATGTGTGTATGAGTGTGTGTGTGAGTGTGTGTGTGTACGTGTGTGAGTGTGTGTGTGTGAGTGTGTGTGAGTATGAGAGGGTGGGTGTGTGTGAGTGTGTGTGTGTACGTGTGTGAGTGTGTGTGTGTGAGTGTGTGTGTGTGAGTGTGTGTGAGTGTGTGTGAGTATGAGAGGGTGTGTGTGTGTGAGTGTGTGCGTGTGAGTGTGTTTGTGTGTGAGTGAGTGGGAGTGTGTTCGTGAGTGTGTGTGTTTGTGTGAGTGAGTGCGAGTGTTGGTGTGAGTGAGTGTGTGTGAGTGTGAGTGAGTGTGTGTGTGTGAGTGTGTGTGTGAGTGTTTGTGTGTGTGTGAATGAGTTTGTATGCGTGAGATTGTGTGTGTGTGAGTGTGTGCGTGAGTTTGTGCTTGTGTGAGTGTGTGTGTGTGAGTGTATGTGTGTGTGAATGTGTGTGAGTGCATGAGTGTGTGTGAGTGTGTGTGTGTGCATGTGCGTGTGTGTGTGTGAGTGTGTGTTTGTGAGTGTGTGTCTGTGTGTGTGTGTGCGAGTGACTAGGTGTGAGTTTCTGTGAGTGTCTGAGTGTGTGTGTGTGAGTGTGTGAGTGTGTGTGTGAGCGTGTGTGTGTGAGTCTGTGAGTGAGTGTGTATGTATGTTTGTGTGTGTCTGTGTGAGTGTACGTGTCTGTGAGTGTGTTTGTGTGAGTGTGTGTGTGTGAGTCTGTGAGTGAGTATGTCTGTGTGTTTGTGTGTGTGTGTCTGTGTGAGTGTGAGTGTGTGTGAGTGTGTGTGTGTTTAAGTGTGAGTGTGTGTGTGTGAGCTTGTGTGTGTGAGAGTGTGAGTGTGTGTGAGTGCGTGAGTGAGTGTGTGTGTGAGTGTGTGTGTGTCTGTGTGAGTGTACGTGTGTGTGAGTGTGTGAGTGTGTGTGAGTGTCTGTGTGTGAGTGAGTGTGTGTGAGTGTGCGTGAGTGTGTGTGTGTGTGAGTGACTGTGTGTGAGCGTGTGAGCGTGAGTGAGTGTGTGTGAGTGTGTGTGTGAGCGTATGTGTGAGTTTACGAGTGAGTGTGTAGGTGTGTGTGTTTGTGTCTGAGTGTGTGTGAGTGTGTGAGTCTGTGAGTGAGTGTGTGAGTGTACGTGTGTGTGAGTGTGTGAGTGTGTGTGAGTGTGTGTGTGAGTGAGTGTGTGTGAGTGTGTGTGTGAGTGTGTGTGTGACTGAGTGTGTGTGTGAGTAAATGTGTGTGTGAGTGAGTGCATGTATGTGAGTGTGTGTGTGGTTGAGTGAGTGTGTGTGTGTGAGTGTGTGTGTGAGTGTGTGTGTGAGTGAGTGTGTGTGTGAGTGAGTGTGTGTGTGAGTAAGTGTGTGTGTGAGTAAGTGTGCGTGTGAGTGAGTGTGTGTGTGAGTGTGTGTGTGTCTGAGTGAGTGTGTGTGTGAGTGTGTGTGAGTGAGTAAGTGAGAGTGTGTGTATGTGAGTAGGTGAGTGTGTGTGTGAGTCTGTGTGAGTGTGTGTGTGAATTAGTGAGTGTGCATGAGTGTGAGTGTGTTTGTGAATGTGTGTGAGTGTGAGTGAGTGTGTGTGAGTGAGTGAGTGTGTGTGTGATTGTGTGTAAGTTTGCGTGTGTGTTTGAGTGTCTGAGAGTGAGTGTGTGTGTGTGAGTGTGTGTGAGTGTGTGGGTGTGTGTGTTTGTGTGAGTGCGTGTGAGTGTGAGTGTGTGTGTGAGTGTACGTGTGTGTGAGTGTGTGTGAGGGTGCGTGAGTGTGTGCATGTATGAGTGTGTTTGTGAGTGTGTGTGGGTGTGAGTGTGTGTGTGAGCTCAAGTGTGTGTGTGTGAATGTGTGTGTGAGTTTGTGTGTGAGTGTGTGTGAGTGTGTGCGGGTATGTGCATGTGTGTGAGTGAATGTGTGTGTGTGAGTGAGTGTGTGTGTTTGTGAGTGTGTGTGTATGTATGTGTGTGTGTGTGAGTGCGAGTGAGTATGTGTGTGAGTGTGTGAGTGACTATGTGTGAGTGTATGTGAGTGTGTGTGTGAGTATGTGTGAGTGTGTGAGTGTGAGCGTGAGCGTGTGTGTGTGAGTGTGAGTGTGTGAGTGAGTGTGTATGTGTGTGAGTGTGTGTGTGTGAGTGTGTGTGTGTGAGTGTGTGTGTGAGTGTGTGAATGAATGTGAATGTGTGTGAGAGTGTGTGAGTGTGTGTGTGTGAGTGTGTCTGTGTGTCTGAGAGTTTGTGCGTGTGTGAATGTGTTTGAGTGTGTGTGTGTGAGTGTGTGTGCGTGTGTGAGTGTGTGTGTGTATGTGTGAGTGCGTGTGAGTGTGAGTGTGTGTGTGAGTGTACGTGTGTGTGTGTGTGTGTGTGAGGGTGCGTGAGTGTGTGCATGTGTGAGTGTGTTTGTGAGTGTGTGTGGGTGTGAGTGAGTGTGTGTGTGAGCTCAAGTGTGTGTGTGTGAATGTGTGTGTGAGTTTGTGTGTGAGTGTGTGTGAGTGTGTGCGGGTATGTGCATGTGTGTGAGTGATGTGTGTGTGTGAGTGAGTGTGTGTGTTTGTGAGTGTGTGTGTATGTATGTGTGTGTGTGTGAGTGCGAGTGAGTGTGTGTGTGAGTGTGTGAGTGACTATGTGTGAGTGTATGTGAGTGTGTGTGTGAGTATGTGTGTGTGTGAGCGTGAGCGTGTGTGTGTGAGTGTGTGAGTGAGTGTGTATGTGTGTGAGTGTGTGTGTGTGAGTGTGTGTGTGTGAGTGTGTGTGTGAGTGTGTGAATGAATGTGAATGTGTGTGAGAGTGTGTGAGTGTGTGTGTGTGAGTGTGTCTGTGTGTGTGAGAGTTTGTGCATGTGTGAATGTGTTTGAGTGTGTGTGTGTGAGTGTGTGTGCGTGTGTGAGTGTATGTGTGTATGAGTGTGTGTTTGTGAGTGTGTGTGTGTACGTGTGTGAGTGTGTGTGTGTGAGTGTGTGTGAGTATGAGAGGGTGGGTGTGTGTGAATGTGTGTGTGTACGTGTGTGAGTGTGTGTGTGTGAGTGTGTGTGTGTGAGTGTGTGTGAGTGTGTGTGAGTATGAGAGGGTGTGTGTGTGTGAGTGTGTGCGTGTGAGTGTGTTTGTGTGTGAGTGAGTGGGAGTGTGTGCGTGAGTGTGTGTGTTTGTGTGAGTGAGTGTGAGTGCGAGTGTTGGTGTGAGTGAGTGTGTGTGAGTGTGAGTGAGTGTGTGTGTGTGAGTGTGTGTGTGAGTGTTTGTGTGTGTGTGAATGAGTTTGTATGCGTGAGATTGTGTGTGTGTGAGTGTGTGCGTGAGTTTGTGCTTGTGTGAGTGTGTGTGTGTGTGTGTGTATGTGTGTGTGAATGTGTGTGAGTGCATGAGTGTGTGTGAGTGTGTGTGTGTGCATGTGCGTGTGTGAGTGTGTGTTTGTGAGTGTGTGTCTGTGTGTGTGTGTGCGAGTGACTAGGTGTGAGTTTCTGTGAGTGTCTGAGTGTGAGTGTGTGTGTGAGCGTGTGTGTGTGAGTCTGTGAGTGAGTATGTATGTGTGTTTGTGTGTGTGTGTCTGTGTGAGTGTGAGTGTGAGTGTGTGTGAGTGTGTGTGTGTTTAAGTGTGAGTGTGTGTGTGTGTGAGCTTGTGTGTGTGAGTGTGAGTGTGTGTGAGTGCGTGAGTGAGTGTGTGTGTGAGTGTGTGTGTGTCTGTGTGAGTGTACGTGTGTGTGAGTGTGTGAGTGTGTGTGAGTGTCTGTGTGTGAGTGAGTGTGTGTGAGTGTGCGTGAGTGTGTGTGTGTGTGAGTGACTGTGTGTGAGCGTGTGAGCGTGAGTGAGTGTGTGTGAGTGTGTGTGTGAGCGTATGTGTGAGTTTACGAGTGAGTGTGTAGGTGTGTGTGTTTGTGTCTGAGTGTGTGTGAGTGTGTGAGTCTGTGAGTGAGTGTGTGAGTGTACGTGTGTGTGAGTGTGTGAGTGTGTGTGAGTGTGTGTGTGAGTGAGTGTGTGTGAGTGTGTGTGTGTGTGTGTGTGTGAGTGTGTGAGTGACTGTGTGTGGGTGTGTGATTGTGAGTGAGTGTGTGTGAGTGTGTGTGTGAGTATGTGTGGCTGTGTGAGTGTGTGTGTGAGCGTGTGTGTGTGTGAGTGTGCGAGTGAGTGTGTATGTGTGTGTGTGTGTGTGTGAATGTGTGTGTGAGTGTGTGTGTGAGTGAGTGTGTGTTTGTGTGAGTGTGTGTGTGAGTGAGTGAGTGAGTGTTGGTGTGAGTGAGTGTGTTTGAGTGTGAGTGTATGTGAGTGAGTGTGTGTGTGAGTGCGAGTGTGTATGAGTGAATGTGTGTGTGAGTGTGTGTGTGAGTGTATGTGTGAGTGAGTGTGTGTGAGTGTGTGTTTGAGTGAGTGTGTGTGAGTGAGTGTGTGTGTGAGTGTGTGTGTGTGTGAGTGAGTGTGTGAGTGTTTGTGTGTCTGAGTGAGTGTGTTTGTGAGTAAGTGAGTGTGTGTGTGAGTGTGAGTGAGTATGTGCTTGTGTGTGTGTGAGTAAGTGAGTGTGTGTGTTTGTGTGTGTGAGTAGGTGATTGTGTATGTGAGTGTGTGTGAGTGTATGTGTGCATTAGTGAGTATGCGAGAGCTTGAGGTTATGTGAGTGTCTGAGTGTGTTTGAGTGTGTGTGAGTGAGTGTGTGAGTGTGTGTGTCTGTGTGAGTGTGTGTGTGTGAGAATTTGTGTGTATGAGTGAGTGTGTGTGATTGTGTGTGTGAGTGTGTGTGTGTGAGTGTGTGTGTGAGTGTGTGTGTGTGAGTGTTTGTGTGATTGTGTGTGTGTGAGAGTGTGTTTGTGAGTGTGTGTGAGTGTGAGTGAGTGTGTGTGTGTGTGAATGTGTGTGTGAGTGTGTGTCTGTGTTTGTGAGTGTGTGTGTTTGTGTGAGTGAGTGCGAGTGTTGGTGTGAGTGAGTGTGTGTGAGTGTGAGTGAGTGTGTGTGTGTGAGTGTGTGTGTGAGTGTTTGTGTGTGTGTGAATGAGTTTGTATGCGTGAGATTGTGTGTGTGTGAGTGTGTGCGTGAGTTTGTGCTTGTGTGAGTGTGTGTGTGTGAGTGTATGTGTGTGTGAATGTGTGTGAGTGCATGAGTGTGTGTGAGTGTGTGTGTGTGCATGTGCGTGTGTGTGTGTGAGTGTGTGTTTGTGAGTGTGTGTCTGTGTGTGTGTGTGCGAGTGACTAGGTGTGAGTTTCTGTGAGTGTCTGAGTGTGTGTGTGTGAGTGTGTGAGTGTGTGTGTGAGCGTGTGTGTGTGAGTCTGTGAGTGAGTGTGTATGTATGTTTGTGTGTGTCTGTGTGAGTGTACGTGTCTGTGAGTGTGTTTGTGTGAGTGTGTGTGTGTGAGTCTGTGAGTGAGTATGTCTGTGTGTTTGTGTGTGTGTGTCTGTGTGAGTGTGAGTGTGTGTGAGTGTGTGTGTGTTTAAGTGTGAGTGTGTGTGTGTGAGCTTGTGTGTGTGAGAGTGTGAGTGTGTGTGAGTGCGTGAGTGAGTGTGTGTGTGAGTGTGTGTGTGTCTGTGTGAGTGTACGTGTGTGTGAGTGTGTGAGTGTGTGTGAGTGTCTGTGTGTGAGTGAGTGTGTGTGAGTGTGCGTGAGTGTGTGTGTGTGTGAGTGACTGTGTGTGAGCGTGTGAGCGTGAGTGAGTGTGTGTGAGTGTGTGTGTGAGCGTATGTGTGAGTTTACGAGTGAGTGTGTAGGTGTGTGTGTTTGTGTCTGAGTGTGTGTGAGTGTGTGAGTCTGTGAGTGAGTGTGTGAGTGTACGTGTGTGTGAGTGTGTGAGTGTGTGTGAGTGTGTGTGTGAGTGAGTGTGTGTGAGTGTGTGTGTGAGTGTGTGTGTGACTGAGTGTGTGTGTGAGTAAATGTGTGTGTGAGTGAGTGCATGTATGTGAGTGTGTGTGTGGTTGAGTGAGTGTGTGTGTGTGAGTGTGTGTGTGAGTGTGTGTGTGAGTGAGTGTGTGTGTGAGTGAGTGTGTGTGTGAGTAAGTGTGTGTGTGAGTAAGTGTGCGTGTGAGTGAGTGTGTGTGTGAGTGTGTGTGTGTCTGAGTGAGTGTGTGTGTGAGTGTGTGTGAGTGAGTAAGTGAGAGTGTGTGTATGTGAGTAGGTGAGTGTGTGTGTGAGTCTGTGTGAGTGTGTGTGTGAATTAGTGAGTGTGCATGAGTGTGAGTGTGTTTGTGAATGTGTGTGAGTGTGAGTGAGTGTGTGTGAGTGAGTGAGTGTGTGTGTGATTGTGTGTAAGTTTGCGTGTGTGTTTGAGTGTCTGAGAGTGAGTGTGTGTGTGTGAGTGTGTGTGAGTGTGTGGGTGTGTGTGTTTGTGTGAGTGCGTGTGAGTGTGAGTGTGTGTGTGAGTGTACGTGTGTGTGAGTGTGTGTGAGGGTGCGTGAGTGTGTGCATGTATGAGTGTGTTTGTGAGTGTGTGTGGGTGTGAGTGTGTGTGTGAGCTCAAGTGTGTGTGTGTGAATGTGTGTGTGAGTTTGTGTGTGAGTGTGTGTGAGTGTGTGCGGGTATGTGCATGTGTGTGAGTGAATGTGTGTGTGTGAGTGAGTGTGTGTGTTTGTGAGTGTGTGTGTATGTATGTGTGTGTGTGTGAGTGCGAGTGAGTATGTGTGTGAGTGTGTGAGTGACTATGTGTGAGTGTATGTGAGTGTGTGTGTGAGTATGTGTGAGTGTGTGAGTGTGAGCGTGAGCGTGTGTGTGTGAGTGTGAGTGTGTGAGTGAGTGTGTATGTGTGTGAGTGTGTGTGTGTGAGTGTGTGTGTGTGAGTGTGTGTGTGAGTGTGTGAATGAATGTGAATGTGTGTGAGAGTGTGTGAGTGTGTGTGTGTGAGTGTGTCTGTGTGTCTGAGAGTTTGTGCGTGTGTGAATGTGTTTGAGTGTGTGTGTGTGAGTGTGTGTGCGTGTGTGAGTGTGTGTGTGTATGTGTGAGTGCGTGTGAGTGTGAGTGTGTGTGTGAGTGTACGTGTGTGTGTGTGTGTGTGTGAGGGTGCGTGAGTGTGTGCATGTGTGAGTGTGTTTGTGAGTGTGTGTGGGTGTGAGTGAGTGTGTGTGTGAGCTCAAGTGTGTGTGTGTGAATGTGTGTGTGAGTTTGTGTGTGAGTGTGTGTGAGTGTGTGCGGGTATGTGCATGTGTGTGAGTGATGTGTGTGTGTGAGTGAGTGTGTGTGTTTGTGAGTGTGTGTGTATGTATGTGTGTGTGTGTGAGTGCGAGTGAGTGTGTGTGTGAGTGTGTGAGTGACTATGTGTGAGTGTATGTGAGTGTGTGTGTGAGTATGTGTGTGTGTGAGCGTGAGCGTGTGTGTGTGAGTGTGTGAGTGAGTGTGTATGTGTGTGAGTGTGTGTGTGTGAGTGTGTGTGTGTGAGTGTGTGTGTGAGTGTGTGAATGAATGTGAATGTGTGTGAGAGTGTGTGAGTGTGTGTGTGTGAGTGTGTCTGTGTGTGTGAGAGTTTGTGCATGTGTGAATGTGTTTGAGTGTGTGTGTGTGAGTGTGTGTGCGTGTGTGAGTGTATGTGTGTATGAGTGTGTGTTTGTGAGTGTGTGTGTGTACGTGTGTGAGTGTGTGTGTGTGAGTGTGTGTGAGTATGAGAGGGTGGGTGTGTGTGAATGTGTGTGTGTACGTGTGTGAGTGTGTGTGTGTGAGTGTGTGTGTGTGAGTGTGTGTGAGTGTGTGTGAGTATGAGAGGGTGTGTGTGTGTGAGTGTGTGCGTGTGAGTGTGTTTGTGTGTGAGTGAGTGGGAGTGTGTGCGTGAGTGTGTGTGTTTGTGTGAGTGAGTGTGAGTGCGAGTGTTGGTGTGAGTGAGTGTGTGTGAGTGTGAGTGAGTGTGTGTGTGTGAGTGTGTGTGTGAGTGTTTGTGTGTGTGTGAATGAGTTTGTATGCGTGAGATTGTGTGTGTGTGAGTGTGTGCGTGAGTTTGTGCTTGTGTGAGTGTGTGTGTGTGTGTGTGTATGTGTGTGTGAATGTGTGTGAGTGCATGAGTGTGTGTGAGTGTGTGTGTGTGCATGTGCGTGTGTGAGTGTGTGTTTGTGAGTGTGTGTCTGTGTGTGTGTGTGCGAGTGACTAGGTGTGAGTTTCTGTGAGTGTCTGAGTGTGAGTGTGTGTGTGAGCGTGTGTGTGTGAGTCTGTGAGTGAGTATGTATGTGTGTTTGTGTGTGTGTGTCTGTGTGAGTGTGAGTGTGAGTGTGTGTGAGTGTGTGTGTGTTTAAGTGTGAGTGTGTGTGTGTGTGAGCTTGTGTGTGTGAGTGTGAGTGTGTGTGAGTGCGTGAGTGAGTGTGTGTGTGAGTGTGTGTGTGTCTGTGTGAGTGTACGTGTGTGTGAGTGTGTGAGTGTGTGTGAGTGTCTGTGTGTGAGTGAGTGTGTGTGAGTGTGCGTGAGTGTGTGTGTGTGTGAGTGACTGTGTGTGAGCGTGTGAGCGTGAGTGAGTGTGTGTGAGTGTGTGTGTGAGCGTATGTGTGAGTTTACGAGTGAGTGTGTAGGTGTGTGTGTTTGTGTCTGAGTGTGTGTGAGTGTGTGAGTCTGTGAGTGAGTGTGTGAGTGTACGTGTGTGTGAGTGTGTGAGTGTGTGTGAGTGTGTGTGTGAGTGAGTGTGTGTGAGTGTGTGTGTGTGTGTGTGTGTGAGTGTGTGAGTGACTGTGTGTGGGTGTGTGATTGTGAGTGAGTGTGTGTGAGTGTGTGTGTGAGTATGTGTGGCTGTGTGAGTGTGTGTGTGAGCGTGTGTGTGTGTGAGTGTGCGAGTGAGTGTGTATGTGTGTGTGTGTGTGTGTGAATGTGTGTGTGAGTGTGTGTGTGAGTGAGTGTGTGTTTGTGTGAGTGTGTGTGTGAGTGAGTGAGTGAGTGTTGGTGTGAGTGAGTGTGTTTGAGTGTGAGTGTATGTGAGTGAGTGTGTGTGTGAGTGCGAGTGTGTATGAGTGAATGTGTGTGTGAGTGTGTGTGTGAGTGTATGTGTGAGTGAGTGTGTGTGAGTGTGTGTTTGAGTGAGTGTGTGTGAGTGAGTGTGTGTGTGAGTGTGTGTGTGTGTGAGTGAGTGTGTGAGTGTTTGTGTGTCTGAGTGAGTGTGTTTGTGAGTAAGTGAGTGTGTGTGTGAGTGTGAGTGAGTATGTGCTTGTGTGTGTGTGAGTAAGTGAGTGTGTGTGTTTGTGTGTGTGAGTAGGTGATTGTGTATGTGAGTGTGTGTGAGTGTATGTGTGCATTAGTGAGTATGCGAGAGCTTGAGGTTATGTGAGTGTCTGAGTGTGTTTGAGTGTGTGTGAGTGAGTGTGTGAGTGTGTGTGTCTGTGTGAGTGTGTGTGTGTGAGAATTTGTGTGTATGAGTGAGTGTGTGTGATTGTGTGTGTGAGTGTGTGTGTGTGAGTGTGTGTGTGAGTGTGTGTGTGTGAGTGTTTGTGTGATTGTGTGTGTGTGAGAGTGTGTTTGTGAGTGTGTGTGAGTGTGAGTGAGTGTGTGTGTGTGTGAATGTGTGTGTGAGTGTGTGTCTGTGTTTGTGAGTGTGTGTGAGTGTGAGTGTGTGAGTGTGAATGTGTGTGTGTGAGTGTGTCTTTGAGTGTGTGAATGTGTGTGTGTGAGTGTGTGTTTGAGTGTGTGAGTGTGTGTGTGAGTGTGTGTTTGTGAGTGTGTGTCTGTGTGTGTGTGTGCGAGTGACTAGGTGTGAGTTTCTGTGACTGTCTGAGTGTGAGTGTGTGTGTGAGCGTGTGTGTGTGAGCCTCTGAGTGAGTATGTATGTGTGTTTTTGTGTGTCTGTGTGAGTGTACGTGTCTGTGAATGTGTTTGTGTGAGTGTGTGTGTGTGAGTCTGTGAGTGAGTATGTATGTGTGTTTGTGTGTGTGTGTCTGTGTGAGTGTGAGTGTGTGTGAGTGTGTGTGTGTTTAAGTGTGAGTGTGTGTGTGAGCTTGTGTGTGTGAGAGTGTGAGTGTGTGTGAGTGCGTGAGTGTGTGTGTGAGTGTGTGTGTGTCTGTGTGAGTGTACGTGTGTGTGAGTGTGTGAGTGTGTGTGAGTGTCTGTGTGTGAGTGAGTGTGTGTGAGTGTGCGTGAGTGTGTGTGTGTGTGAGTGACTGTGTGTGAGCGTGTGTGCATGAGTGAGTGTGTGTGAGTGTGTGTGTGAGCGTATGTGTGAGTTTACGAGTGAGTGTGTAGGTGTGTGTGTTTGTGTCTGAGTGTGTGTGAGTGTGTGAGTCTGTGAGTGAGTGTGTGAGTGTACGTGTGTGTGAGTGTGTGAGTGTGTGTGAGTGTGTGTGTGAGTGAGTGTGTGTGAGTGTGTGTGTGTGTGTGTGTGTGAGTGTGTGAGTGACTGTGTGTGGGTGTGTGATTGTGAGTGAGTGTGTGTGAGTGTGTGTGTGAGTATGTGTGGCTGTGTGAGTGTGTGTGTGAGCGTGTGTGTGTGTGAGTGTGCGAGTGAGTGTGTATGTGTGTGTGTGTGTGAATGTGTGTGTGAGTGTGTGAGTGAGTGTGTGTTTGTGTGAGTGAGTGTGTGTGTGAGTGAGTGAGTGTTGGTGTGAGTGAGTGTGTTTGAGTGTGAGTGTATGTGAGTGAGTGTGTGTGTGAGTGCGAGTGTGTATGAGTGAATGTGTGTGTGAGTGTGTGTGTGAGTGTATGTGTGAGTGAGTGTGTGTGAGTGTGTGTTTGAGTGAGTGTGTGTGTGAGTGAGTGTGTGTGTGAGTGTGTGTGTGTGAGTGAGTGTGTGAGTGTTTGTGTGTCTGAGTGAGTGTGTTTGTGAGTAAGTGAGTGTGTGTGTGAGTGTGAGTGAGTATGTGCTTGTGTGTGTGTGAGTAAGTGAGTGTGTGTGTTTGTGTGTGTGAGTAGGTGATTGTGTATGTGAGTGTGTGTGAGTGTATGTGTGCATTAGTGAGTATGCGAGAGCTTGAGGTTATGTGAGTGTCTGAGTGTGTTTGAGTGTGTGTGAGTGAGTGTGTGAGTGTGTGTGTCTGTGTGAGTGTGTGTGTGTGAGAATTTGTGTGTATGAGTGAGTGTGTGTGATTGTGTGTGTGAGTGTGTGTGTGTGAGTGTGTGTGTGAGTGTGTGTGTGTGAGTGTTTGTGTGATTGTGTGTGTGTGAGAGTGTGTTTGTGAGTGTGTGTGAGTGTGAGTGAGTGTGTGTGTGTGTGAATGTGTGTGTGAGTGTGTGTCTGTGTTTGTGAGTGTGTGTGAGTGTGAGTGTGTGAGTGTGAATGTGTGTGTGTGAGTGTGTCTTTGAGTGTGTGAGTGTGTGTGAGTGTGTGAATGTGTGTGTGTGAGTGTGTGTTTGAGTGTGTGAGTGTGTGTGTGAGTGTGTGAATGTGTGTGTGTGAGTGAGTGTGTGTGTGTGAGAGAGTTTGTCTGTGAGAGTGTGTGTGAGTAGGTGTGAGTGTGTGAGTAGGTGTGAGTGTGTGTGAGTGTGTATGTGTGTGTGAGTGAGTGTGTGTGTGCGTTTGAGTGTGTGTGTGTGAGTGTGTGTGAGTGAATGTGTATGTGTGTGAGTGAGTGTGAGAGTGTGTGTGTGTGAGTTTGTGTGAATGAGTGTGTGTGTGTGAATGTGTGTGTGTGAGCGTGTGAATGTGTGTGTGTGTGTGTGTGAGTGTGAGTGAGTGTTTGTGTGTCAGTGTGTGAGTGAGTGTGTGTATGTGAGTGAGTGAGTTTGTGTGTGTATGAGTGTGTGTGAGTGTGTATGTGTGTGTGAGTGAGTGTGTGTGTGTGAGTGTGTGCGTTTGAGTGTGTATGCGAGTGTGTGGTGTGAGTGAGTGTGTGTGTGAGAGAGTGAGTGTGTTTGTGTGTGTGAGTGTGTGAGTCTGTGTGAGTGTGTGTGGGTGAGTGTGTGAGTGAGTGTATGTGTGTGAGTGAGTGTGTGAGAGTGTGTGTGTGAGTGTGTGTGTGAGTAGGTGTGAGTGTGTGAGTTTCTGTGAGTGCGTATGTGTGAGCGTGTGAGTGAGTGTGTGTGTGCATTTGAGTGTGTGTGTGTGTGTGTGAGTGTGTGAGTGTGTGTTTGAGTGAGTGTGTGTGTGAGTGTGTATGTGAGTGAATGTGTATGTCTGTGAGTGTGTGTGAGAGTGTGTGTGTGAGTTTGTGTGAGTGGGTGAGTGATTGTGTGTGTGTGTACGTGTGTGAGTGTGTGTAATTGAGTGAGTGTGTGTGTGTGTGTGAATGTGTGTGTGAGTGAGTATGTGTGTGCGTGTGAGTGTAGGTGTGTGTGTGAGTGTGTGTGTGAGTGTATGTGTGTGAGAGAGTGTGTGTGCGTGTGTGTGTTTGTGTGAGTGTGTGTGTGTGTGAGTGAGTGACAATGTGTGAGTTTGTGTGAGTGTGTGAGTGTGAGTGAGTGTGTGTATTTGTGAGTGTGTGAGTGAGTGTGTATGTGTGTTTGTGTGTGTGTCTGTGTGAGTGTACGTGTGAGAGTGTGTGTGAGTGTGTGTGTGTGAGTTTGTGTGTGTGAGTGTGTGAGTGTGTGTGTGTGAGTGTGAGTGAGTGTGTGTGTGAGTGTGTGTGTGTGCCTGTGTGAGTGTACGTGTGTGTGAGTGTGTGAGTGTGTGTGTGTGAGTGTGTGTGAGTGTGTCTGTGTGAGTGTACGTGTGTGTGAGTGTGTGAGTGTGTGTGAGTGTGTGTGTGAGTGAGTGTGAGTGTGTGTGTGTGTGAGTGTGTGAGTG
>NW_028270140.1:146338414-146343414 GCF_037043375.1 Chiloscyllium plagiosum | reverse complement strand
GAGTGTGTGCGTTTGAGTGTGTGTGTGAGTGTGGTGTGAGTGAGTGTGTGTGAGTGTGTGTGTGTGAGTGTGTGTGTGTGAGTAGGTGTGAGTGTGTGTGTGTGAGTAGGTGTGTGTGTGTGAGTGCGTATGTGTGAGTGTGTGAGTGTGTGAGCGAGTGTGTGTGTGCGTGAGTGTGTGAATGTGTGTGAGTGTGTGTTTACGTGTGAGTGTGTGATTGTGTGAGTGAATGAGTATGTTCGCGAGTGAATGTGAAAGTGTGTGTGTGAGCTTTTGTGTGTGTGAGTGAGTGTGTGTGTGTGTGTGAGTGTGTGTGTGAATGTGTGTGTGTGAGTGAGTGTGTGTGAGTGTTTGTGTGTGAGTGTGTGAGTGAGTGTGTGTATGTGAGTGAGTGAGTGTGTGTGCGTTTGTGTGCATATGAGTGTGTGTGTGAGTGTATGTGTGAGTGTGTGTGTGAGTGCGTATGTGAGTGTGTATGTGTGAGTGTGAGTGTGTGTGTATGTGTGAGTGTGTGTGAGTGAGTGTGTGTGAGTGTGTATGTGTGAGTGTGTGAGTGAGTATGTGTGTGAGGGTGTGTGTTTGAGTGTGTGTGTGAGTGTGTGTGTTTGAGTGAGTATGTGTGTGTGAGTGTGTGTGTGTGAGTTTGTGTGTGAGTGAGTGTGTGTGTGAGTGTGAGTGTATGTGTGTGTGAGTGATTGTGCGTGTGTGTGAGTGTTTGTGTGTGTGTGAATGTGTGTGTGAGCGTGTGTGTGTGTGTGTGTGTGTGTGTGTGAGTGTGTGTGAGTGTGTGTGTGTGAGGGTGTGCGTTTGAGTGTGTGTGTGAGTGTGTGTGTGAGTGAGTGTTTGTGTGTCAGTGTGTGTGTGAGTGTGTGTATGTGAGTGAGTGTGTGTGAGTTTGTGTGTGTGTGTGTGTGAGTGTGAGTGTGTGTGAGAGTGTGTTTTTATGTGTGTGTGTGAGTTTGTGTGTGCGTTTGTGTGTGTGTGTGATTGTGTGTGTGAGTGTGTATGTGTGAGTGAGTGTGTGTGTGAGTGTGTGCGTTTGAGTGTGTGTGAGAGTGTGGTGTGAGTGAGTGCGTGTGAGTGTGTGTGTGTGAGTGTGTGTGTGTGAGTAGGTGTGAGTGTGTGTGTGTGAGTAGGTGTGAGTGTGTGAGTGCGTATGTGTGAGTGTGTGAACGAGTGTGTGTGTGCGTGAGTGTGTGAATGTGTGTGAGTGTGTGTTTACGTGTGAGTGTGTGATTGTGTGAGTGAATGTGTATGTTCGCGAGTGAATGTGAAAGTGTGTGTGTGAGTTTGTGTGTGTGTGAGTGAGTGTGTGTGTGTGTGTGAGTGTGTGTGTGAATGTGTGTGTGTGAGTGAGTGTGTGTGAGTGTTTGTGTGTGAGTGTGTGAGTGAGTGTGTGTATGTGAGTGAGTGAGTGTGTGTGCGTTTGTGTGCATATGAGTGTGTGTGTGAGTGTATGTGTGAGTGTGTGTGTGAGTGCGTATGTGAGTGTGTATGTGTGAGTGTGAGTGTGTGTGTATGTGTGAGTGTGTGAGTGAGTGTGTGTGTGAGGGTGTGTGTTTGAGTGTGTGTGTGAGTGTGTGTGTTTGAGTGAGTATGTGTGTGTGAGTGTGTGTGTGTGAGTTTGTGTGTGAGTGAGTGTGTGTGTGAGTGTGAGTGTATGTGTGTGTGAGTGATTGTGCGTGTGTGTGAGTGTTTGTGTGTGTGTGAATGTGTGTGTGAGCGTGTGCGTGTGTGTGTGTGTGTGAGTGTGTGTGTGAGTGTGTGTGAGTGTGTGTGTGTGAGGGTGTGCGTTTGAGTGTGTGTGTGAGTGTGTGTGTGAGTGAGTGTTTGTGTGTCAGTGTGTGTGTGTGTATGTGAGTGAGTGTGTGTGAGTTTGTGTGTGTGTGTGTGAGTGTGAGTGTGTGTGAGAGTGTGTTTTTATGTGTGTGTGTGAGTCTGTGTGTGCGTTTGTGTGTGTGTGTGATTGTGTGTGTGAGTGTGTATGTGTGAGTGAGTGTGTGTGTGAGTGTGTGCGTTTGAGTGTGTGTGAGAGTGTGGTGTGAGTGAGTGCGTGTGAGTGAGTGTGTGTGAGTGTGTGTGTGTGAGTGTGTGTGTGTGAGTAGGTGTGAGTGTGTGTGTGTGAGTAGGTGTGAGTGTGTGAGTGCGTATGTGTGAGTGTGTGAGCGAGTGTGTGTGTGCGTGAGCGTGTGAATGTGTGTGAGTGTGTGTTTACGTGTGAGTGTGTGATTGTGTGAGTGAATGAGTATGTTCGCGAGTGAATGTGAAAGTGTGTGTGTGAGTTTGTGTGTGTGTGAGTGAGTGTGTGTGTGTGAGTGTGTGTGTGAATGTGTGTGTGTGAGTGAGTGTGTGTGAGTGTTTGTGTGTGAGTGTGTGAGTGAGTGTGTGTATGTGAGTGAGTGAGTGTGTGTGCGTTTGTGTGCATATGAGTGTGTGTGTGAGTGTATGTGTGAGTGTGTGTGAGTGCGTATGTGAGTGTGTATGTGTGAGTGTGAGTGTGTGTGTATGTGTGAGTGTGTGTGAGTGAGTGTGTGTGAGTGTGTATGTGTGAGTGTGTGAGTGAGTATGTGTGTGAGGGTGTGTGTTTGAGTGTGTGTGTGAGTGTGTGTGTTTGAGTGAGTATGTGTGTGTGAGTGTGTGTGTGTGAGTTTGTGTGTGAGTGAGTGTGTGTGTGAGTGTGTGTGTGAGTGAGTGTTTGTGTGTCTGTGTGTGTGTATGTGAGTGAGTGTGTGTGAGTTTGTGTGTGTGTGTGTGAGTGTGAGTGTGTGTGAGAGTGTGTTTTTATGTGTGTGTGTGAGTCTGTGTGTGCGTTTGTGTGTGTGTGTGATTGTGTGTGTGAGTGTGTATGTGTGAGTGAGTGTGTGTGTGAGTGTGTGCGTTTGAGTGTGTGTGTGAGTGTGGTGTGAGTGAGTGTGTGTGAGTGTGTGTGTGTGAGTGTGTGTGTGTGAGTAGGTGTGAGTGTGTGTGTGTGAGTAGGTGTGAGTGTGTGAGTGCGTATGTGTGAGTGTGTGAGTGTGTGAGCGAGTGTGTGTGTGCGTGAGTGTGTGAATGTGTGTGAGTGTGTGTTTACGTGTGAGTGTGTGATTGTGTGAGTGAATGAGTATGTTCGCGAGTGAATGTGAAAGTGTGTGTGTGAGCTTTTGTGTGTGTGAGTGAGTGTGTGTGTGTGTGTGAGTGTGTGTGTGAATGTGTGTGTGTGAGTGAGTGTGTGTGAGTGTTTGTGTGTGAGTGTGTGAGTGAGTGTGTGTATGTGAGTGAGTGAGTGTGTGTGCGTTTGTGTGCATATGAGTGTGTGTGTGAGTGTATGTGTGAGTGTGTGTGTGAGTGCGTATGTGAGTGTGTATGTGTGAGTGTGAGTGTGTGTGTATGTGTGAGTGTGTGTGAGTGAGTGTGTGTGAGTGTGTATGTGTGAGTGTGTGAGTGAGTATGTGTGTGAGGGTGTGTGTTTGAGTGTGTGTGTGAGTGTGTGTGTTTGAGTGAGTATGTGTGTGTGAGTGTGTGTGTGTGAGTTTGTGTGTGAGTGAGTGTGTGTGTGAGTGTGAGTGTATGTGTGTGTGAGTGATTGTGCGTGTGTGTGAGTGTTTGTGTGTGTGTGAATGTGTGTGTGAGCGTGTGTGTGTGTGTGTGTGTGTGTGTGTGAGTGTGTGTGAGTGTGTGTGTGTGAGGGTGTGCGTTTGAGTGTGTGTGTGAGTGTGTGTGTGAGTGAGTGTTTGTGTGTCAGTGTGTGTGTGAGTGTGTGTATGTGAGTGAGTGTGTGTGAGTTTGTGTGTGTGTGTGTGTGAGTGTGAGTGTGTGTGAGAGTGTGTTTTTATGTGTGTGTGTGAGTTTGTGTGTGCGTTTGTGTGTGTGTGTGTGATTGTGTGTGTGAGTGTGTATGTGTGAGTGAGTGTGTGTGTGAGTGTGTGCGTTTGAGTGTGTGTGTGAGTGTGGTGTGAGTGAGTGTGTGTGAGTGTCTGTGTGTGAGTGTGTGTGTGTGAGTAGGTGTGAGTGTGTGTGTGTGAGTGTGTGAGTGCGTATGTGTGAGTGAGTGTGTGTGCGTGCATTTGAGTGTGTGAGTGTGTGAATGTGTGTGAGTGTGTGTTTACGTGTGAGTGTGTGATTGTGTGAGTGAATGTGTATGTGCGCGAGTGAATGTGAGAGTGTGTGTGTGTGAGTTTGTGTGAGTGTGTGAGTGAGTGTGTGTGTGTGTGAATGTGTGTGTGTGAGTGAGTGTGTGTGAGTGAGTGTTTGTGTGTGTGTGTGAGTGAGTGTGTGTATGTGAGTGAGTGAGTGTGTGTGCCTTTGTGTGTATATGTGTGTGTGTGAGTGTATGTGTGAGTGTGTGTGTGAGTGCGTATGTGAGTGTGTATGTGTTAGTGTGAGTGTGTGTGTGTGTGTGAGTGTGTGTGAGTGTGTGTGAGTGTGTATGTGTGAGTGTGTGAGTGAGTGTGTGTGTGAGGGTGTGCGTTTGAGTGTGTGTGTGAGTGTGTGTGTTTGAGTGAGTATGTGTGTGTGTGTGAGTGAGTGTGTGTGTGAGTGTATGTGTGTGAGTGAGTGTGTGTGTGAGTGTATGTGTGTGAGTGATTGTGTGTGTGTGTGAGTGTGTGTGTGTGTGTGTGTGTGAATGTGTGTGTGTGAGTGTGTGTGTGTGCGTGTGAGTGTGTGAGTGTGTGAGTGTGTGTGTGAGGGTGTGCGTTTGAGTGTGTGTGAGTGTGTGTGTGTGAGTGAGTATGTGTGTGTGAGTGTGTGTGTGTGTGAATGTGTGTGAGTGTGTGTGTGTGTGAGTGTGTGAATGTGTGTGTGTGAGTTTGCGAATGTGTGTGAGTGTGTGAATGTGTGTGTGAGTGAGTGTGTGAGTGTGTGTGTGTGAGAGGGTGTGAATGTGTGTGTGTGAGTGAGTGTGTGTGTGAGAGTTTGTGTGTGAGAGTGTGTGTGTGAGTGTGTGTGTGTGAGTAGGTGTGAGTGTGTGAGTGCGTATGTGTGAGTGTGTGAGCGAGTGTGTGTGTGCATTTGAGTGTGCG